>NC_044924.1:1574715-1605360 GCF_003576645.1 Ipomoea triloba | reverse complement strand
AAATGTACTAATTAATAACTCCAAAGAAATTTAATAACTAAATGTTCACAAATACAAAAAATATATTGTCATCTCTTATTAACATGAACTAATTCAAAAACTCCCAGAACTTGGATGTACAAGATATCCATCCCCAGCAATCTCAGATAAACTTCCCGACAAAATAGATTGAACAACACCCTTTGTAATTGAAGCAACCTTGTTTGCAGAACTCTTTCGCCCCCTAGCTACAGCAGACTTCTTTTCAATAATACTACTTCGCCTCTTATTACGCTCCCCTTTCAATCTCCGGCTTGATGGATCTTGTACAATACCACTTGAAGATGGGACATCAGACTCTTCAATATGAACATAACCAACCTCGGTTTCAACACTTTTCTTTGCACTTTGAAAAGCTTCTTCACAACGCTGTCTAGCTGCACTGTTGTCTTGACAAGAAACAATTAGTCTTTGAAACTTCCTGGTCATCTCAACAACCCAAATTGAAGGAGCAACACCAACATTAGAAGACAAAGAACCCATATCAACAGCCTTGCCTTCAGCAACTTTCTTTGTCCACCTTTTCAGAATGTATTTATCGGGGATAGAACAAATGCAATGCACATTCATAATGCGTAAACAATGGCAACACAAAATTCCTAATTCAGAAAACAACTTACAACTGCAAGAAATATCCAAATTGGTAGGCTTAAAACTAACTTCATGCCTTATAATATCTTTATCAGGACGCCAAACATGATACTTCAAATGACAGCCATCATCGAAAACACTATCTTGATGACAAGCAGCACCTTTCAAGAATTGTTCCTCAAACATATAATATATTTCAATGGTATATACCTCTTTAGCATGTGAAAGAAGTTTCACATCATCCATCATCATATTGGGCATGCCTTGAGCACACCGAAAATCCTCACCATTTTCCTTACTTCTCCATTCAGAAACAACGCTCACAAATGATGAGTAGAAATCACAAAGCCCTGCTGTCTTTGTTAGCTTCCTAGAAATTGAATGGTTTGTGGTCTCACTCCTTTGTGAGGATAAAATGCCACCAGAAAAATAATCCTTGTTAAATGCCGGGCACCATTTTTCCCTACAATCGTACAATTTTTCTAACCACGGATTCTTATGACACTTATAGTCAATCACCATCCTGAAAATCATAAGATCACAAAAAGGAAAAAATATACACAATTTTAGAAACTATATTCACAATCTGATAACTCTATATTCACAAATACACTCCTCTACATTCACAGTTTTTTAGATCGCTGAACTTAAGTATGATAAACATTCACACATTCATAACTCTACATTCACAAACCCTATACTATACATTCACAGTTTCAAACGTACACATTCACACATTTCAGTGATACTTGTCCAGTAATTATATTACTATATGTTCTACACTCACACATTTAGTACTCTAGATTCACAGCTTCTATACTGTATATTCACAAATCAATAAGTCATTATTTTACAAAAATAGTATTGAAAATTCAAACTCAAAAGTGAATGAGTAAAATACAATAACATACCTTGACCAATACAACTCAAACTCAGCTTCGGTGTCTGTGTACTTCAACAAACAATTAAATAGATCCATGAAATTCCTATTGTTCCTAAGTGTCTTGATGTGCTTCTTTGAGTTCTCACCGATATGCCATATGCAAAGACGATGCCGTGATGTTGTAAACACTTGAGAGATGGCAGCAGCCATGGCTGCGCATTGATCAGTCATAATGGTTTGTGGACATATGCCACCCATAGATCTAAGAAATGCTCTAAACAACCATACAAATGACTCTATCCTTTCGTTCATCAAAAAACCACACCCAAACATAATATTCATACAATGGTGGTTCATCCCTACAAATGGACCACATATCATGTCGTACTTGTTAGTGCGATATGTTGTATCATGCACTAACAAGTCTCCAAACAACGCATAGTCTCGTCTCATTTGCCCGTCCCTCCAAAAAAAGCTAGTTAATCTTGCATCATCATCAACTTCAAAGTCAAAAAAGAAGTCAGGCTCATTACACTGCCTCCTCCTGAATATTTCAATCAACGAATTCGAATCAGTTCCATCCAAGCTCTTCAAATACTCAGATGCCAATGAATTGTAAGCATCTCGATTGGTAAACCCAACGAGTGGAGACCCTCCTGACTGATGTTTCAAAAACCTTATCCCATCCGCCAAGGCAACCCCACTCTTCTTTAAGTCTCTTAAGTATGAAAGTTGATTGTTTCCCACGCTTCTGTGCGAACGAAGTAGGTGACTCTTGTCTTTAGTGCTTAACTTGTGGTTGTGAGCTTTCTCATGTTTTGTTACTGTCCACACCCCATTACCATCTACATCGAACTGAATATATGCGCCACACCCCGTCCTTAAATCAATCTTTGAATACGCCTTAACACCACTGTTTTTCTTGGACTTACTACCAGCCTTGGAGCACAAAAATGTCTTCATCTTAACATTTTTAGTAGACCCTTGGTAGCGTTGCTTACCCTTCCTCACACTAAAACCAACTCTAAATGCATAATCGTTATACAACTCATACGCTTCATCACCATTACTTACTACAATACCCACCAAATCTTGATCAACTGCACATATGAAATATAACCTCAAGTATGGAAAAACATACCAAAGAAAACAAATAAAAAGCAATCTAATGGAAATATATTCTCTATGTAGAGGGCGGCGGGTAATGCCACACTATATATTCACATAAGCTATACTAGATATTCACAGTTAGAAAACAACAGATTCATACATTCCAGTGATAGTTGTTCAGTAACAGGATTACTATCTTCTCTAGATTCACACATTCAATACACTAGATTCACATACCATATACTGTGTATTTACATTTTGAAAACTCTAGATTTACACATTTCAGGGGCAATATGTTTAGCAATTATATCAACACTGTTATGCATTCACACATTCAAAACTATATATTCACAAGTCCTATACTCTATATTCACACATCAAACACTATTACACACAACTACACATAAAATCGTAAATCAATATGAATCACTAATTTTACTCTAAAAAACAATTTAAAAAAAAAACCTGGAATTGAAGTAGAATCCTCAGCATTTATACAGCCTTGATCATTGCTTGTTGAGCCAACAACTAAATCTGCATTCACTACAAATATAAAAAAATAAAACAGAGTATAAGTGTGAATCTATAGTTCTAAATCTGTGAATCTACAACTACGTATCTGTGAATGTATAGTTGTATAAGTGTGAATCTAAAACTCAAATACATGGTTACATAATCAATCTAACCATAAATCCTAAATTCGAAAAAAACAAACATAAATCTATACAATTCATCAAACATGAATCCAAACTTAAAACCTGCAATCGAAGATGAGCCATCAACGTGTAAACTTAGTTGATCTACTGCCTCTGCCATCACTGCAAAACAGAGTATCAGGAAACAGTGTGAATCTATAGTTCATAATGTGTGAATCTATCACTATGTAGCTGTGAATGTAGAGTTGTATAAGTGTGAATCTAAAACTCAAATACATGATTACACAATCAATCTAACCACAAATCCTAAATTCGAAAAAAACCTGCAATCGAAGATGAGCCATCAACGTGTAAACATGAATCTACTGCCTCTGCCATCATTGAAGAAGAATTGCAAAGAAGAATTACGATGGTGAATGAGAGAACTGCAATGATGAATCAAACAAAGGCGATGAATCGTTTTGCGAGAATTGCGGCGATGATGAATTGATTTGCGATGATGTTGCGGCGATGATGAATTGATTTGCGATGATGTTGCGGCGATGATGAATTGATTTGCGAAATCGCCTTCCTTCCTCTGCTCTGTTTCTCCCGCTGGTAGTCGACAACCGCCTAACGGCGTTAATTAACAATTTTTTTTTTTAAAACGCCATAAAACGACGTCGTTTTTGACCCAGGTGCACCTTGCAATGTGCACCTGGGTCCACGGCATAATTTGCGATAACCCGCCCATGCCGGTTGCGGGCCCTATGAGCCTAACTTCAAAAATAAAAAAATTATTATATTATTATTTTATATTCAAATAATTTAACTTAAATAATATTAAAATTTTTTGTGTTTAAAAATTTTTAAAAAAAATTATGTTGTTGTTGTGGTGTGTGTGTGTGTGTGTGTGTGTGTGTGTGTATATATTGAAAAGCCCGCGGGCTAGCCCACATTTTCATGGGCCAAAATTTCTAGGCCCTAACCTGTCCCACTGCGGGGCGGTTAGGGCTTTCCTGTAGGCTTCGCCCCACCTTGACATCCCTAGGTGTAGCATGCATATATATATATATATATATTTGAAAAGCCTACGGGCTAACCCGCATTTTCATGGATCAAAACTTTTAGGCCCTAACCCGTCCCACTGCGGGATGGTTTAAGGCTTGCCTGCGAGCGCGCTTCAATTTAGCACACATTGACATCCCTAAGTGTAGCATAATTCTTGTACCAGACGATTTATGCATGATTTTGATTCTTACTAATTTCGATCTAATCCGCGGTACTGGATCATTCTAGTGTCATTTACCTCTCTTATGTGATTTGCGAATATTACAAAATAACGAATTTATATCCAATATTACTACTTGGACCACCTCATCTATCAGACTCTTAAATCTCTATTGAACTTGGTTACTAGGCTAGTAGGCTAGCCTAACACCTAATATTCCATCATATAGTTTTAACAATGTAACATGCTAATTTGCTATCTTTATGAGTAATTTTACAATAAGAAAACAATTTTTTTTTTAGTTCAATTGTATATATGTCATGTGTAACATCTTCACAACAATCCAAACACTACATATCATGCCAATATATATAAAATTGTGTTTCAATGAACATATGCATGGGAACACAATAAGATTAAGATGAATGGGATGACAACGATTTAAAAGGTCGGTAGGTAATAGGTCAAAAGCAATAACTATAATGGGGCAACACCAAACTGTATTTTAGATGTTGAAATTAGTGTGTATATGTTTAACTTTAATTTCAATAATTCTGAACGAGGATGATTCTTGTTTGGACAAAAATCAAGCCTTCGCATTGTGACACTTATTTCACTTTAATTCATCTTTATATTATAAACCATACCAGAAACATGCTTAATCTTTACATTATAAATCATGCCAGGAATATGTAACACTCTTATTTGTGAATATATAGAATGATTGGAGAATGTTTGTAATTTTTGTGATTGTTTTGAAGAGAGAAAATCACATACTTGAATTGGAGGAGTTAATATCATGCAATGTACAGTTCTCATGTGTGCTTCAATGAAAGCACCAATGATGGAATATAATCAATTAATCTGTGTAGCTCGAATTAACTAAGTCCGATTAATTAAAGGAATAAAGGAATGGAAAGACAAGGTACAATGCTCAAAAAAGATAAGGTGTTCGTATTAATGGCTTAAAGAGAATACAAAGAATGTAATGATAAGACAAGTTGTGTCCTTAACTAGGATAAAGTGCTTACTTTTATACTTGGTCTCTCCTTACAACTACCCTACAGCCTGTGCAAATTGAGCGCCCCCCCCCCCCAAACTCAAGACGTGCGATTAGAGGCTCGTTTAAACACGTCTTAGTCTCCTCCACTGAGCTCACAAAGGGTGCCATGTTGACCCAACCCCTAGGCTTGGGTCAGTCCATCCAAGGTCGACCACGATGTCAACCTAGCTCAGGCCGGGTTCATCTCGGTATCCCTCACGGTAGTTTGTCTCTGATTCAGTCCTTAATATTTTCACTACTCATGCATGATAAGAATACATGTCACTTGACCAAATAGACAAAGCACACAAAAGTATTAGGTACAATGTAGGGTCCAACAGTTACAATCGTAAATCCTAATTCAAAAATTTTACCTTATTTTTTTTTTTTCCTAGTACGAGTGAGTATTGTCACAGTGGTGGCCTATAAGGTCACAAGGGTTGATATATAGCATTGATTGCAGAATGTGCAAAGAAGACCAACCTGCAACATTGCCTCTCATGAAAGGTCATTTGTACTATTGTCTTCTTATCATTGTTTTCGTTGTGGTGTGCGGAGGAACCGACAACCGCGTCCTCCGCTTCATTTTCATCTCATTTTTCCTATATACATCCACCACGACATTTTGCACGTGAAACCCCCCATTCAATTTTTTGCACCAAAAACTTGCTAACAAAAAACACCATACTGCATATATGCACCTTGAAACAACCAAATAAAGCTTTTGTATATGGATAGATGCTACAATGATTAGTCATCATCTAACAATTGTAGTAGCCTACTATATAGCTACTAATAAATCACACTGAAAAGATTTTGTACAATGAATTTAAGTGAGAACTTTTGACCTTTCATTATAGCTAAAAAAAAAAAAAATATTGCAATACATTAAATCAGTTAGTGAGCAGTGCTCCCATCCCATCAAATCAAATGACATAAGAAATGGGTAAGGGGTGGGGGAGGGTGGTTGACACCAAGATGGCACAAGGGTTAATGCTCCCTTTGTCTCATGCATTGGCCTTATTTCATGCACTCTTTTGTCCTTCTTTCTCCCCTCTTCTAAAAGCCTGTTTACATCCTCTACTCTGTCTCCCTTGTGGCCCTCTCTCTGTAATTCCAATGGACTTCTTCAGGTGGGTCACTCTTTACGCAAAACCAAACAATGCCTACCCAAACTCACATACCATTCTTTCTTCTTCTTCTTTTTTTCCATAATCCCCATAACCTCTATCAAGTCGCTAGAAAAGATAAATCATGAGTTGCTGACTCTTATTAATCTCTATATTTCTTTACCTTAGAGAGTCGAACTCGCAATCTATCACTGGAGTTGAGTTGTGACTTTAGGTCAGGTGGTCTACTACTTGAGTTAGCCTTGGGAGACAACTCATATACCATCCTTGCTTCTATTTCATATGACTATGATACCTTTTTTTTTTTCTTTTGAATCATACATTGAAACATATCGTTTTCATATCGAATAAGAACTAGTAAATTAAAGTACTTTCTTATAAGTTTTAAAATATAATTATGTTTGAAGATATTCACAGTATCTCATTTATGTACTTTTTTCATGTTAAGAAAAAAAATGCACTAGAAAGAATTAGTTCAAACAAAAAAGATTTGAGTTATTTAAATATATATGAGATGGGAATCCTTTTAATGTTCAGTATTATTGTAAAGCTTGTTTAAAGCCCCTTCACCGGAGCTATGTGCCTAATCGGGTGGTCTGATTTCGATGCATGAATTTGATCCAATTAGCCTTCTTTATTTGTTTTTAAGGAATGGTTAGTTCAAAGAAAGTTTAGTTTTAGATTGAAGCATGTAATATGAAGTTAAGAGTCAATATCACATTACTGGGACTCAAATTCATTATCTTTCATTTGGGAGAGTTACTTTTTGTAATTAGACCGCAATGTAATGGTATATAACTTTACTCAAAAGCTTAATCCAATAGTAGTTATTATAAGCAATAACCTCAACAATATTTGCATTTGTCTTTAAAAAAAAAAAAATGAAAGTGACGTGGATAAGATCCGATTAATCCGGGGCAATAGATTTCATACGTCCAACACGAAAATCTTTAGCTTTACAGTTGGACGGCAGTGATTCAGTAATCCTTGCTGTCTTCCACAACGCGATTTCTCATCACCGCTAAACCTCTCATTTCCTTTCCCGCCATTCCATACAATGCGCACGTCATTTGATTGCATTCGGTGAAATCAAGATGACATCACCCGCTACCAACCCCCCCCCCCCACCCCACGAATTTCAAAGAATAAAAAGAGCTTTTTTTTTTTTTTTTACTTAAAACATGATTAAGAAAACATTAAAAAAAAGCATGGTTTACCGGTAAAACCTCTGCCATTAGGTGATTACACTGCGTAAAATTCTACTTTACATCCACCGTGGCACAAACCTTGTCCTACACGTGGCATTCCCCGAGGACGTGGAAAGAATATTTTCGTTATAACAAACTCTCGAATCCCAAAATTTCTTTTTAGTTATGGAAATTAAATATTTTGTGACATTATTGTTCTTCCTGTACATCGGCGGTGGATGATTTTAGCCTCTTCAGTTCTGGCGGCGGATGAGCTCCGGCGATCGGCGCGGCGTCTGAAGAAGTGCCGGAAACTAAAACGGGATCTTCCGAGCGCGTGTCGCAACTGCCGCAATCCGCCGCGTCGAGAACGCCGCAGGGGCTGTAAGCTTCAGGCGGCAGCGGCGGCGCCGCCAGGTACTCCTCCATTAGCCGGTGGCAGCTCTGCACCTTTTCCTGTTCCCAACACACACCCCAACACTTTCAGTTTTTTGTATTTTTTCCCACAATAAAAACGAGAATTGTATATCCCAAAAAAAAAAACGAGAATTGTACAGTTTCAACCTCAAATTATTTTCGCTAATTATAATTTATACCCCGTACTTTATCTACTCTATTGTAGAAGCTTTCTGGAATATCCATGGCGTCACCAACGGCAGTTATCACGGCAGCCGCTGCTATCACCGACGGCGGGAATCCCAAGAAGTCTGTCACTGCAATACACAAAAAAAAAATCAATATAATTTATCGGAAAAGCGAACGGGTCGTTGATCGGGTTACGGGTCTACCTACCACGGGCGGTGTTGAGAACGAAATCCGGGAAGGTGCGAATAATATCTTCAAACCGGCGGCGAGGATCCGGCGGCCGGGAAATACGGAGCTCGGAGACAAAGTAATCAAGGTAGTCAAAAGGAGTAACAGAGTGAAGGCGCCAATTGAGAGCGTGCATGACTCGGAGCTCCATTTTCTGGATGGTTTTCGGCTCGAAAACGTATTTCGGGTCAAACAGCTGCAACTCCATCAGCACCGGCGCGTTTGGCTCCTCCATCTTCGCCGCCAGAGACAAACACGCCACCGACAACAGCTGCAGCGGCCACCCGCCGACCTGCACGCCATCAAAATACCAAACCCCAAACATGTTCAGAAGTCAGAACACTATGTATACATATACATTATGCAAAGATGAAAAAGTTGTTATTCAACCAGACTATGTCTAATATAAACTTTATACATAATTAGTTTCTGAGTCAAGTATGAGATTCTGAGTCAAGTATGAGACGGTTTAAGAGACAACATCAGTGAGATATCAACTATGAGTAGAGATCCAACGCTTCTTCTGCTTCTGCTATTACGAGGTTAGATTTTTCATAAATTATTATTTAGCATTTTAACATACCGGTAAGGTGTGGAGGGAAAGAAAACGGTCAAAGTAGTTGATGGAGAGAAACGCAGTTGCAGGGTTGAAGTGATAATGCGCGTGGACCTGCAGAATCCGATCAGTTTGAATCATTACATGAGACAAATATCAGACATTCTGTTACCGGAAACCTACGTATATGCTAATAATAAGATGTACTATGTACGTATTTCCACAAGTGTGTGTACTGGCGTACGATGATTTTGGACTGAAGAATATAATAATACCTTGAGAATCCAATTAATGGAGTCCTGCCGTGCGGCGAGGTGGACTGGCCGGTGACGGAGAAGTTGGACACGGTAATCCGGGTGGGGCACGTGGTTATGCTCCGACTCGAATAGCCGGATAATGAAGGATGGATCTGGAACCGGGTCCAATTGCATTCCGGCGTTTAACGGTGAGCTCTCCGGCATACGCCGGAAAAGAAAGGTCATATATAGGGGCTAGCTGGCGGCGGCGACGGAAGTGTCTAAGGGATATAGGTGGTGGTGATGCTTATATATATCTGTATGGAGATGCAGAACCTTATATTGTCTGACGAGTATTAAGAGCGTGTTAATTGAGGTTTTTTTTTTTCTTTTTTCTCTTTTGTCTCACCCTAGGCAAGGTACTTTTGTTTCTTTTCTCAATTCTCAGTACAATCAGTAAAAATTGGGATTCACAAATTTAAAATATTCAGTTTTAAGCTTCTAAAGAATTATTAAGAAATTTGTGATTCAGTACCATCTAATTACACTCTCATATAGAAAAAGAATGAGCTTAAATTTTTTTACTGTTTCAGTAGATTGAGAAATGGCATGTTTGGTTAGTGGCAGATCCGTCAAATTTTGACGGATCCACCAACTTTAAACTATTTGGTTAGCAGCGATTTGCTCCAAACCACTGCAAACTCAAAAGCAACATTTGAGCTTTGGCGTTTTGCAGAAATTTTAATTTCCCCAAAACGCCCTCATTTATTAAAAAAAAAATTAAACTATAGCGCCTTTCAGCGCTATGACTTCTTAGCGCTAAGAAGCATGAGAGCTATTCCAATTGGAAGAGGAGCACTCCTCCTCTTATATAGAGGAGCTCAAGTGCTCCTCTTCCATATGATTTCGATGTGGGATAAAAATCCCACATCATTTACAAGGGGAGCCACCCCACGTGGCTCCCCTTTGTCTAAATTTTTTTTTAATTTTATTTTGTTATAATTTTTTTTGTTTTGTATTATTATTATTATTATTATTATTGTAAATTGTAAATTTTATTTTATAATATAATAATAATAATAATAATAATATGAATGTCCTTTTAGCTCATTTTACATATTAACCGCTAATCTAAACAGCTAATTTTATCAAACATTTTTTTACAAACCGCTAATACAATTCGTTGGTCAAACCCGCTAATACAATCCGCTTTTTGATAACCACTAACACAATCCACTAACGCTAACTTCGAACCGTTGATAACCAAACAAGCCCAAAATTTGATATTCACAAAGAGCTCACATTTTGTTCTGAAGTGTGAAGTTAACCATTATCAAGTTATCAACACCATATATGTTATTGTCCACAAACCACAATTTTTGACTTGAGAATAAATAAAACAAAGCAACAGTGTCCAAATGTCTTTGCCTTATTGCGTGGGCCCGGGGAAGAGGAAAGCTGCACTTAAGATTTAATGATCTTGGGGCTCGAGGAGTTTATGTGTACGGTCTTGATTTGTTGCTGTGCACTCTCCGTTGTGACATATTGTAAACAGAAGACTATTGTCTATTGTTAAATTTAGAGATTAAATTATATTCTTTTGGTAACTTAGAGATTATTGAATCTAGAAAATAAAATTATTTATTTTACTACAAGAACCAGAATGACAGAATTATGACATCAGAACAATGCCATCTTAAAATATTATAAACTCAAAATATACGATACACAATTTTCCCAACCAAATTAATCAAACAAGAGTAAATTACCAAAATGGTCCCTCGACTATATCGATTTCACCAATTTGGTCCTACTTATTTTGACTTGGCTAATTCCATCCTTCGACTATCAAAATTTTAACCGTTTTAGTCCTCCGGTCACCAAAGAGAGAAGATGGCGAAGGGAGATAGATTTGATGGAGAATGGAAGAAATTTGAGAGAATGAAAGAAGTAGAGAGCAAGAACAAAGAAAGGGTTGCCGTGAATCGACTCAATTTTTTGCTGCAAAGAAATTTGAGGGTATGAAAAACCCTAACTATCTGTGTCCCAAGCTATTAATATAGGATGCAGATTATATTTAGCGGAGACATGGAACTGCATCCATCCGCCGTGTCGTCACCGTCGAGAAGCATGGAAAGCGCCATCTTTGTTTATTATTTGAGAAGGCCAAAAGAGACAAACTTGTAGTCTCGTAAATCATATTGATCCAAAGCAACAAAAACTCACTAATTAAATAAATCATAAAAATCGGAAAACAACCAAAATCCAAGCATTATCGGAGGAAAGCCAGTCGGTGCTAAGTGAAGTTCCAATAATATCCCTCAAAATAAGCCGTCTAAGTGACCGGAGGACTAAAACGGTTAAAATTTTGATAGTCGAAGGATGGAATTAGCCAAGTCAAAATGAGTAGGACCAAATTGGAGAAATCGACATAGTCGAGGGACCATTTTGGTAATTTGCTCATCAAACAATTAATATAATAACTTATTTGATTTTTGGTGAAAATTATCTAGAGCTATGAACAACTAAAAAGAATAATATTACGGTGTATACGGAGACTGTCTGGTATCACTTACTATTCATCAAAGCCTTTTTTTATATATAAGTTCCCTTTTTTCTTGATCTGGGGACCTTTTCTTTCCACCACATCTCATGTATTGAAGTTAAAGGGTGATTTGTGTTGGACTGTTGGGTGCAAGGTCAGGTGGATGATTTGATCTGTTGAAAAAAGTAGACATCCCTTCTTTGCCTTTTATGTATATCAACAAAAGACCACAAACAGTCCGCTATAATTTAAAGATGTGCACTGAATAAATCCGTTTTGTAATTATAGACAGCAAAGAACCACAATCTTGATTATCCAAATGCCAATAGACAATTTTTGTTAGGAGTCAAACTTGAAACTTTGTAATTATTAAATTAACTGTTTGAGTTGTCCCAGCAGTCCAACACTTTGATATTTGGGATTGACTGACTGACTAGCTGGTCTTCTGTCATGGAAATCCCTTCTTTTTGTAAATACCCAGATTTGTTTTGGGGTTTCCTGATAAACTGTTGGTCTGAAATCATGCCTCCTTTCAGCCTATGCCTAAGCTTTCCCCCTCTCCAATGGCGAATCCCTGCTGGCAGAAGAATCTAGCATTGAAACAGGAGAGTGTGTACGGCCTTAACATTCAGACACTGTTGTATTTTCCTCTCTTATGGTTTAATTGACAGCTGAAATTTGTCACTTGAGGTTTGAACCATACATGGTGTCACTCTTCGATCATGGTTCATTTTAAGGGAAAAACCAGCAATTTAACATGACATGCTATGTTTATATCAGGGAATCAGCATCTTAAACCCCACATTATCATAATAGCCAATGTAATTGAAGTTTTATTTTCAGTGATGATAAAAACTCGCAGTAATGTGCAATGGGTATATATACCAAGCTCCGGTCATCATCCATAACTATTATCCAAAGGATGATTCCATTGGGGGAAAGGCGGAAAGTCCATTTTAAAATGGTTTGTTTTATAAAAATATAATATCTTTTTGAAGGTAACAAGTAATAATATATTATCAACTAAAAACAAGTGTGAAATGCATTTATGTAACACATTGCATAGCAAGGGCAATAAAATAGATAAGAGAGTTTTGAGAAAACATATTTGAATGAAGTTGACATATTGATTGACATTCTGTGTTGAGAGTAGAAAAAAGAAATACCAAAAGAATTGGGAATTCTAATTGTATGAAAATAAAATATTTTCAATTCAGTATATGTTCATAATTACTTTTTCAATATACTTAAGCCCAAAGAGTCTCAAGTAACTTGGTGTCATTAGAACACAAGATTTTTGGCTTATAAATAATATTAATAGACAATAAAAATGTTTCCCTATAATTGGGCTTTACTTTTGATATATTGGCCCAATTTTTGGTAGCCTGCCTTAGATGCCGAATTAGAGTCCAAATCCTACTTCTAATTTCTCCGTTCTTTTACAAAACTGCATCAGAGCCAGAAATCTAGGGAAACACTGAATTTGCAAACCTTCGTTATAGTTCTCTTATCTTTCTCTGCTGTCTATCTAAGAATGGCGACTCAGATGAGCAAGAAGCGAAAGGTGAGTTATTTCTTTCTATCCTCCCTTCTCTTATTTCCTTGTATATGCACGCCGTTTGCGCAGATGCTCAGGCATATGCTAACACGGTATGGATATTCTTTGTTGTTGACAGTTTGTGGCGGATGGAGTGTTCTTCGCTGAGTTGAACGAGGTGTTGACGCGTGAGTTGGCGGAGGATGGATACTCTGGCATCGAGGTTAGGGTTACTCCCGTCAGGACGGAGATCATCATCCGAGCCACTCGTACTCAGAACGTTCTCGGTAAATAGGATCTAGGTTCCTATGCAATTTTGTGTATTTGTTTGTTTATATGGCGGGGAAGTGTTATTTGGTACTGGTTTTGCGTAGATTGCAGTATGATTGTTGAATTTTCTGTTCAAATGGATGTGAAATTTTTTTTTCTACATTGGTTTTAAATCTATGCTTATTTGCTTTGGATCAGGTTGTTAATAATTACCACTCAAGGATTAGTAAAAAAAAATTAGGCACAAGCCTATGTTTTGCTCCATATCTGTGTATTGATTTAAATTGGTTAGCTGAATTTGGGCTGCTGTAAATATGGAAGCCCAAGGTTTTGCCTAGATTTGTTTTAAAATGCATTCCACTTGCAGTAAATGTTCATGTCATCTGTAAATTGATTGTAAATGATTTGCAACAATTGAAACCAAAGTTTGTATGAGCTGTTATTGACTTGAAGTAAAATAGAAGTGCAATAAATTCCTGAGTCTGTGTTCTTGTGTAGTGGGTACCTTTGTCAATATAATGAACCCGTATGCCTTGATCTTATGGGTATGTATTATGTAATTTTATCTATGCAGTGTAAGTAAACTATTTAAAAGTTTGGATTTGAAGCTTTCCTGGGATGTGAATTAAAGCCAAATGCTAAATCTGTTATTGAGTATTGGGGTATTATTTGGCCTTTTGATTGATTTTCTCAGCTGATATTTTGTATTGGTCATTAAAGGTGAGAAAGGAAGAAGGATTCGGGAACTGACATCAGTTGTGCAAAAAAGGTTCAAGTTTGAGGAGAACACTGTGGAATTGTATGCAGAGAAGGTGAACAATAGGGGGCTTTGTGCCATTGCCCAGGCTGAATCCCTGCGTTACAAGCTGCTTGGTGGCCTGGCAGTCAGGAGGTAAAATAGTTTGAATTATTTTTAGTTAATTTCACCATGCTTCATAACATGCTGGTTATTACATGTATATTGCCCGTGTTGAGATGGAATCAGTGTAGAAAAACTGACCTTTAACACATGCATGGATTCTCTTACATGTTAATATTGAATCTTTGACTATTGCATTGAAGTTGGTGCTTTAATTTTATGCCATCCACAAAGCAAATTGGTGTTCAAATACCTATTTTGTGTCAGATGATGACTAGAAAATCTTTTTATCCACTCAATACTAGTTAAATGGACCTCTATTCTTGCAGTAACCTTAGTGTAGTGTGGAAACATAATTTTTATCCATGGTAGATAGCAGACCGTGTTTGTTAATCATGCTGTTGTAGTCATCTATAAAGCAAATTGGACAATCATTGTACCAAGTTTGTGTCGGAAGATGACTAAATGATTTCAGCTTCTCAAGGGCGGGTTCCAAGAGCTGTGATGTGATTGATACATCTAGCTCTTTGTTCTTGGGTTGCAACATCACTTGAAATCCCATATTGTTCCTTTTCATTCTTCAACGATGTTTTGCCAATTACTGTTGTATTCTTGTTTGTATAGGGCGTGCTATGGTGTTCTGAGGTTTGTCATGGAAAGTGGAGCCAAGGGTTGTGAGGTACCTTAAAAAATCTCAACCTATTTCTCGTTGTTTTCACACGCTTTGTGTGTTTTTCAACATTCTATATTCTCTTCTATCAGGTCATTGTCAGCGGAAAGCTGAGGGCTCAGCGTGCTAAATCCATGAAGTTCAAGGACGGTTACATGATTTCTTCTGGTCAACCCGTCAAGGAATACATAGACACTGCTGTCAGACACATTCTCATGAGACAGGTGAGGACATTTCAGTGAGATAATTTAGCTTAGCTTTTGACAGTTTTAGTGCCAAAAATCTTCTAATTGTTTTGACATTACATTATTATTTCAGGGAGTGCTTGGAATCAAGGTTAAGATCATGCTTGATTGGGACCCCAAGGGAAAGCAAGGCCCCATGACCCCTCTGCCAGATCTTGTCACTATTCATCCTCCCAAGGAAGAAGAAGAGTATGCCAGGGCACCCATAATGGCTCCCCCAACTGATATTGAAGTCCCAGCAGTTATATAGACCACCCTGCTATTTTCTGTTTTCAGGGTTAGGAGGATACTATAAAACCATGTCTTGAGGATTATATTATAAAGATCACATGAGAACTCTATCCAGATTACAATTGCCCATCTAGCCAGATTTAGTAGTTTTTTAAATGAATGATTGAAGATTAGTTCTTTATTTTCTATTGGAACGTGTTACCTTTCAAAACCACAACTCATTTTTGTGCAAAATTTATATAATTCTCATTCAAAGATCAAGTTAATAAGATCCAAACTTTTATTGAGATAAAATCCCAAACCTCAACCAAATTATACAATGATACCATCATTTCCCCTCCCCCAACAACTAATATAATAGAGATAATGTCTCTAATATAAAAGATCATCACTAGAAATGGGGGCAGGTGCCTCTGCCCTGTCACTGCTCTCAATCATGGCACGACGAGGATAGCTTTGTTGTGTAGCGGTATCAGCAACAGGCGCCACAGCATTGCCGAAAATTTCAGCCATGCCGCGGCGTGGAGTAGCAGCAGTAGCGGTATCAGCAACAGGCGCCACAGCATTGCCGAAAATTTCAGCCATGCCGCGGCGTGGAGTAGCAGCAGTAGTAGCACCGTCGCTCTGAAGTTGGAGGCTACCACTTTGCTTCTGGCACAAGTTGGGCAAGAACACTCCTTCACCCAAGGCCAAGTTGAAGTAGAGGTCAACGATGTTGGGGCAATTATGGTAACATGCGGGGGAGCAAAGCTTAGTCATGAATGTGGGGTCAAGCAAGGAATCCGACGACATGCCAATAGATTCCCGATCGACCCCACATGCTTCCACGCACAAGTCAGTCTCTATGTATTCCGCTACGTTATTCCCGACCACCACCCCTGACGTCTTGCACTGGTACTCCACTTTCCCGTCGTCCTCGATCAAGTTCTCTAACACGCACCTCTTTGCCGAGGATGAGACAGAAAAGGCACAAACATTTTCGGGCAAGTTCTCGCAGATAATATCAGCGAAAACAATGGCTTGGAAGGAGAGGGTGAGAGCCAATAAAAGAACCAATGAGAATTTCACGGAAGCCATGAATTCAATCTTGAATTGATTCTTTTATTTTACTCGTAAAATGATTTTAATGTTTATTTGGCGAGTTTGTTTGTGCATGGGAGAAGATGGTAGAAATGAAGGTTATTTATACAAAGATTTTGTGGTTATTCCTAACACAGTAAAATGTGAGGTTTCACATCAAATGAGGAAAATTAGTTAGTGATATGTATGATGGAGTCAATTCAATATCCTCTTTTAGTGGCGTTTGATTATTTACTTTAATGAGTGAATAACATAATTCCAGTGCCAAATTTTACGGNTTGAAGTCCCAGCAGTTATATAGACCACCCTGCTATTTTCTGTTTTCAGGGTTAGGAGGATACTATAAAACCATGTCTTGAGGATTATATTATAAAGATCACATGAGAACTCTATCCAGATTACAATTGCCCATCTAGCCAGATTTAGTAGTTTTTTAAATGAATGATTGAAGATTAGTTCTTTATTTTCTATTGGAACGTGTTACCTTTCAAAACCACAACTCATTTTTGTGCAAAATTTATATAATTCTCATTCAAAGATCAAGTTAATAAGATCCAAACTTTTATTGAGATAAAATCCCAAACCTCAACCAAATTATACAATGATACCATCATTTCCCCTCCCCCAACAACTAATATAATAGAGATAATGTCTCTAATATAAAAGATCATCACTAGAAATGGGGGCAGGTGCCTCTGCCCTGTCACTGCTCTCAATCATGGCACGACGAGGATAGCTTTGTTGTGTAGCGGTATCAGCAACAGGCGCCACAGCATTGCCGAAAATTTCAGCCATGCCGCGGCGTGGAGTAGCAGCAGTAGCGGTATCAGCAACAGGCGCCACAGCATTGCCGAAAATTTCAGCCATGCCGCGGCGTGGAGTAGCAGCAGTAGTAGCACCGTCGCTCTGAAGTTGGAGGCTACCACTTTGCTTCTGGCACAAGTTGGGCAAGAACACTCCTTCACCCAAGGCCAAGTTGAAGTAGAGGTCAACGATGTTGGGGCAATTATGGTAACATGCGGGGGAGCAAAGCTTAGTCATGAATGTGGGGTCAAGCAAGGAATCCGACGACATGCCAATAGATTCCCGATCGACCCCACATGCTTCCACGCACAAGTCAGTCTCTATGTATTCCGCTACGTTATTCCCGACCACCACCCCTGACGTCTTGCACTGGTACTCCACTTTCCCGTCGTCCTCGATCAAGTTCTCTAACACGCACCTCTTTGCCGAGGATGAGACAGAAAAGGCACAAACATTTTCGGGCAAGTTCTCGCAGATAATATCAGCGAAAACAATGGCTTGGAAGGAGAGGGTGAGAGCCAATAAAAGAACCAATGAGAATTTCACGGAAGCCATGAATTCAATCTTGAATTGATTCTTTTATTTTACTCGTAAAATGATTTTAATGTTTATTTGGCGAGTTTGTTTGTGCATGGGAGAAGATGGTAGAAATGAAGGTTATTTATACAAAGATTTTGTGGTTATTCCTAACACAGTAAAATGTGAGGTTTCACATCAAATGAGGAAAATTAGTTAGTGATATGTATGATGGAGTCAATTCAATATCCTCTTTTAGTGGCGTTTGATTATTTACTTTAATGAGTGAATAACATAATTCCAGTGCCAAATTTTACGGAATGTTTCTTTCAGATGAACCCAAAAAAAAAAAAAAAAAAAAAAAAAAAAAAAAAAGCTAAAGCGAGGAAAATAGTATACTACTGTGATTTAAACTAAAATTAAAGCTACTTAATTAATTTTTACCTCTTCTTTGTAGGTCGTGAGTAATATTTCCTTCGCTAGCCGGGGTCTACAAAACAGAATTTACTCAATGCACATCTTTGGACAATAACTATTGATTAATGGGGTTGTAGATATTCTTGTTAATGGTAACCAAGAGAATTGGGTGTCAATATGATATCATTAAATAAAGAGCAGATTGTCATTTTGGTCCACTGACTATAGGGGTCTTCTTAATTGTAGTCCACGACTTTCAAAAGTGTTAATTGCATACCCTGACTATTTAATTTTTGTCAATTTTGGACACTCCGGCCAAATTGCCGGCCAAATCTCACCGGAATTTCCTAAACCCTAAAATAACAAGGGTATTTTGGTCATTTCACATTCTTGTCTTCTTCTCCGGCCACCCCCTTTTCTGGCACTTTTCCGGCTTGGTTTTTCGAAGGCAAAGAACGGTTTGCTTGGCTCGACTTCATATTTCCATTTTTGTCCTCGCCCCTATTCGACTCTAGAGAGAGAGAGAGAGAGAGTAGAGAGAGAAACAAAGAGAATCTCAATCTGGTGTTGAAAGGCCATGTGTCGTTGTTGATGTTTTGGACTCGTAATCCTTCAATCCGAATCCGACATTATTTTTTTGATGAAGCAGACAACCCCTCCCAAGACGATTTAGCTTTTTAATTTTTTTTTCTCTCGGATGAAGTGAGATTAATGTGCTATCAACTTTGCTTCTCAAGAGGGGAAGTGAGATTAACATGCTATGAAGTGAGATTAACATGCTATGAAGTGAGATTAACGTGCCGGAAAAGTGCCAGAAAAGGGGAGGTGGCCGGAGAAGAAGACAGGAAATGACCAAAATACCCTTGTTATTTTAGGGTTTAGGAAATTCCGGTGAGATTTGGCCGGCAATTTGGCCGGAGTGTCCAAAATTGACAAAAATTAAATAGTCACTGTATGCAATTAACACTTTTGAAAGTCGTGGACTGCAATTAAGAAGACCCTATAGTCCAATTCCATTATAATTAATTATAAAACTACTTTTAATTATAAGACCCCTATAGTCTCTTAAATAAATTGTTATAAGACTACTTTTAATAATTTCTCTTTAATTATAATGGAATTGGACTACGTTATTTTGTCTTGGTAAAATATTATGTATTATGACACGATTGTCCAAATATAGTACCGAGCCTAGTTCATCATATCATCCTCCCAACAATAATGATCTAATTTTAATTTTTCAAAAGTTCAATGATTTTTTTTTAAAAAAAATCCTTGTAATTATAAAACCATAAAGAAACATTGGTCGTCCTTAGTAATAAATTAAATTGAGTCCCTTTAAGAAGAAAAGGTCTAGGAGTGACAAATAAGTTGTTACTTTAACAATCTTATATATTGTTATATTTTTATTTAAAGGAAGTGGAACTTATTATAATATCATAACTTTACAAAAGATTCATGTTGTTAAAATACTTAAAATTACTTAAAATAAATTCTTTTCAAAGTTATTAATTTGAATTGTTTTCTTATTTTATTTAGGATGCTTTTAAAAAAAAATTAATTGTGCTATACAAAGTGATTTTTTTGGTTATGATTGACAAGGATACAAGGTTATAAGTATCACACCTAGAATAAACAAAAAATAAATAATGGAAGAATCAATTGTTGTCGTGTTAAGATCAACCCACATATGTATATAGTAATAACTATATATAAGTTTCTCTATCATCCAAGTCTTTTTTTTTAACCCTCAAAATTAATATTACATTTATCTCAAATTTTACACACAAATTTTAATAATTTTGTGGGATCAAAAAAATATAATGACATGCATGCATATTGTTGAGTGATTTATAAAACTGCACTTTAATTTGGATGTAAGATTGCTATGGAGTATGAAGCAATAAGCCATCTTATTTCATGAGCTTTCTTTTGAAAATCAAAGGCAAAAAGAATGTTGTTTGAGGTAAAATCTCAAACCTCAAACAACTAGAATAATCCAAAAATTCACTTCCTTTCCAGGATAATATAAAATCGTATATAACCGACTCATGAATTATTAATATTCTTTAGAAGTATATGGGATATAATTTTAGTGTATTTGTTGAGATCGTTGTCAAAATTGGTCAGTTGCACCTCACACAAATTAGGCAAAAAAAACCCTTCACCCGCAAACAAGTTGAAATGGAGCTCAATGAGGTTAGGGCAATTATTGAAACATGCAGGGGAACAGAGATTGGAAGTGAAAGTTGGCTCAAGCAGGGAATCCGACGACATGCCAACCGATTTTCGATCAACTCCACATGCTTTTACGCACTTATCGGTTTCTATGTACTCGGACATGCTACTCTCAACCATCACCTCTGATGTCTTACACTGGTACTCCACCTTCCCATCGTCTTTTATTAAATTTTCTAACAAACATCGTTGTCCAGACGATGATATTGAAAAGGCACACAAATTTATAGGCATTTTCTCACAGATCATATCAGCAAGAATGCCTTGGAGGGAGATGATGCAAGTCAACAAAAGAACCAAAGAGAATTTCATGGCAGCCATGATCGGATCCTCTTTGGCTCTTTTGTTTTATTATTTTTATTTTTTAATTAGTGGCTTTATTGATGTGATAATAATTAAATTAGGAATGCATGCTATTTATATGGAGTTTGTGTGGTTCTTAGAATGAGTATTCTACTTCAATTGAGGAAAATTAGTTAGCAAGCCAATATCCACCTTTAATTTAATTCAATTTATTATTTCAATTCCTTGGTTAATAGGTGAATGACAAAACATATAATATTAATATATTATAACTTAATTTTATAAATTTGGAATCATTTGATCACAAAATGTTAACCATTATAATATTAGAAAAAACTTTAACATGTTAAAATACTTTTTAGAAAGTCACTTATGAAACTTTATATAATAACATGGGAGTTTTCTATTATAGGCAATTGAGAAAAAGAAAGTTGTAAAACATTCTTTTCAATGTTATTCATTTATTTTGTTTATAAAAAAATTAATGTATTTCCAAATTTTTTTGGGTTTAGAATTCTTTAGTATTTTCTATGAGACTATCCAATAATTATTTACTTTACTACTCAAATTAGTATTAGTTGGTTACATTTAGATATAACATAATTCTCAATATTTATCATTTACAAACAAGACGCACATTTATTGAAACCTTAAAATATTTAGGAATTAATGTTAGTTATTCTCATGATGTATATAACAGTGTAAAAATTTAATTTCTACGTGATATACTTTGATTTATAAGAAAATCAACAATCGCAACAAGAAAATACATTTAGGATGGAACTCATTTTGTGACCCTAACTGTTAAAGGACCACAAAATAATAACTTAACATAAGTTAATTATAACTGACATCCTCAAATTAAAAAGGATAATAAACAACTCACATGAAGGTGAACTAATATTCAATACATATTTGTGACATCATAAAGTGGGGGTATTCTTGTATACTAATCAATATACTAATCATGAATACTCAATACATATTTGTGACATTATAAAGTGATGTATTGAGTACTACTGACTCTGTTACAGTTTAATTAGGTGGTGTATTTTATGAAATATTAATATGACAAATTATTATTATTATTATTACACAAGAGTATTTTAGTCTTTATATTACTTTTTCTTTTTAATTCTTAGTAATTATATTCATGTCCACTAAACAATAAAAATTGAATTTCTACTTTATTCTCACATTTCTTTCCCACAAAACTATAATTCCTTTATTCTATAATTCATTTTTCCATTCAACTAAATGTCATGTTATAGTGTGAACAATTGATCACCCAGGGGACTCTATTGTGCGTATAACTTTATTTGACATGAAAGTTTGTTGCCCTATTAAAAAAATTTATTATATATAAAACGAACTTGATGTCACACATATCAACCTTACAAAGTATGAAAATGGGATTAATCATTACTTAATAGGGAAGAATATAAAAAGCGAAAATAAAATAGAAGTATTTGGTGTAACGCACAACCTTTGACAACTAATGTGTCTTCAAGCTTTGGATTTCCTTTGACGCGTATGACACCTCATAGGCGCATATAAAAACCCCCCGGGGATCCTTTAAACCACTCTGCCGTATTTGTCTTGCATTGTCTCTCTCTACACACCAGAATTCTCCGATATCCCATTCCGGCGCTCGATTCCCGTTCCGGCGTTCAATCATCATGAGTTACAATCAGGGTCCTCCTCCCGTCGGTGTGCCGCCTCCTCAAGGTAGTAAGTTATTTTCAGTTTTATTCTTCGATTGAATCGTGTTTTTGCAGTTTTTTGGGGACGGATCTGATGGATTTTTGAGTTTCTGGAATAGGTTATCCGCCGGAAGGATATCCTAAGGATGCTTATCCTCCACCCGGTTACCCGCCCCAGGGGTATCCTCAAGGTTATCCTCCTCAAGGATACCCTCCCCAGGGCGGTTACCCTCCACAGTATCCTCCGCCGCAGTACGCCGCCCCTCCGCCTCAGCAGCAATCGGGGAGCTCCGGCTGCTTGGAAGGATGGTAAACTTCTCTCAATCCTTTTATCTCTGTTTATCTATGACGGTTTTGCAATTTGCACTATCCGAGTATCGATTTTCGGTTTTGTGCATTTATATCGGGATGCATGGGTTAGATCTATGTGATCTGGGATTTTCCACTCCGATTGACTCCTAGTCAACACTCTGGCTTGTGCTTCCCCGAATCGCGTCGGTGTTTTGCAATAGTTCCCCACCGACTTTACTGTTACTCGCTTCCTCCTCCGGCATTCCCGTCGGAAAACATATCTACTCCCTTTAACTGTTATATCTGTATCGTGTTAATTTTCCATGGTACTCCCAAATACAATGCCCAATTGAATGCCCGTCACATGTTTGATGAATTGCCCTAGAACATTACTGTATGTTGATCTAAACTCTTGCGATTGCTTAGGTCAGGATTGTCAGCCGACATAAGATTCTCTTTCGAAATCAGGATATAATGTGCTTAGTATTACCTAATCAGTGTTGTTTTTCATGCAATTAGATTTACCTAGGGTATTTTTATGTGTCTGGAGAAGTGACATTCTGCTCAATTGTTCTGGTGCATTTACAAGATACTGAGATTAATCATCTTCCTTGTTTAAGTAATCAAATTGCTGTGTAATTGTGCATAGCTTTCATAAAACATCATAGTTGTAATAAAGGGGATGAAGAATTTGATTCACTGTATCTTCTGTCTGTCTGCAGTTTGGCTGCTCTGTGCTGTTGCTGTCTCTTAGATGCGTGCTTTTGAGGTTGATGATAAACGGCAGTGGAAATGGTTGGCTATGGAGGGGGCGAACAGGAGTACATTCATATCCCATTACACCTGCGAAAGGATCTTTTACGAACAATGGATTATCTTATCTTATTTAGTCTTGTACCTTTCGAACAATGGATTACCTTATCTTAGTCTTGTAGTTGTCTTTCGTTAATCTTGGTTAAATTAGCTTTTGATAAATAATTTGGACCCAGAATTTGCTATCGATTTTATGATGCTTCAAAGTGTGAAATACCATGTAAATTGCCAGAGATCCTAATGTCTTTTATGTGGATATACAACTCCTGTTTCTTCTTCTTCTTCTTCTCTCCTTTGTTTGGTCCCTATCCATCCTTGTAGTTTACTTGCTTGTGGCGATTGGCTTTGGAGCCAAAGTGCTGCAGAAGGGAATATTGGAATCTTGCCACTTTGGCTCTGGAGTAATCAATTAGCCTTAAAGAAACTGGATATGATTCCTTGTGTTGGGTTGTGATGAACTGTCAGCTAATTTTGCGATTTATGTTTTCTTTGCCTTTCCAGCAAGGAATTGAAAATTGTCATGATCATTTTGCCTGTTTGAATGGATTACTTAATACTTTAATTATTCGATTGGATATATTGCTAGATAACTTGGAATTGGTTGGAGAGAGAGATGTGGATTGATGTGGATGTGTACTGATCTATTTCTACTTTAGGTACAACATTAGTAATGTGGAGATGGGAAAAGAATTTTTCTATAGTGAATAAGTGGAAAATTCAAAGGTGGTGATGCAAAATGGAGAAAAGCTAACCGAAAAAGCTAGTTTGAACAGCCTTTTAAATTTTAGCCGTTGTTACAAAAGCTAATTAATCTAACATTTATGTTGATTGTTTAACAAAATTAAATAAAGCTAATTAATCTAACATTTATGTTGATTGTTTAACAAAATTAAATAAGTAATAGTTTTCAAATACGTTAAAATTAGTTGATAAGCTAACTATGTTACCGAGTTAGTATTAAAAAAATTCATACCCTTTCCTCCCTTACTTTTTATACTTTATAATAAACCTTACTTTTACACTTTATAATAATAAACAAATAGGAAAAAAAAAACAGCTCTTATATTACTCCGTATTTACTACCAAATCAAATAAAAATAATAATTTGACTAAAATTCATTTGAATGTTGAACCAAACGCATCATAGAGGCTTTGAGTAGTTAAAATAGAGGAAAATTAGGCCCAATTCTCAAGGCAAAAAGCAGCTGAACAGATTGGGCCTGAACACAGTTTTGATCTTCAACTGATCATTCATTCTGCATCCGATATCAGGAGAGAGAGAGAGAGAGAGAGAGAGAGAGAGAGAGAACTGAGAAAGAGATAGAGACGGTATACAGAATTACAGACAAACTATACATATAAAAACTAAAAAGGAAAGAACGGCAGGAATAAGTGTGCCTTTCAAACAAAGATCCGACCAGCAAATCGCTGCATCCTAACATCGTTTCTGGTAATTCTCAATTGATCTTTCCTTTTAATCGGCTTTCCCCTGCATAATTCTTATATTGATTGCCCCTGCCCCTTTGTTTGATCCGAATCTAGGGTTTCCATTTTATTTTTGCATGATTCGATTTGCGAGTCAAAATCTGCTATGGATTTAGCTATCTGGTGTTTCGTTTGGGATTCCTGAGCTATAATTTGGATCGCGAAATAAACTTTGAACCTTTCTTCTGAATTATCTTCGCGGACGCTCATTTCATTTGCTTCGTCATTTATTTTGCATATTTGATTGGCTGCCAACGCTAATTTTAATCCTCATATGTTTGTTCTGGCTTCAATAAAGCACTAGTGTCCATTTACTTAAATTGTCTATAATTCCATATTAGTTTCATTAACTTCTTGTTATAGACGTGTAAATATTAAGGAGAATATTGATTGCATGTTTTAATTATCTCGTTACAAGTAGATTTGTGATTAGATCTCTTAAGAACTTGTTTGCAGTAATCTGTTTAATTTGTGCTCCGCATACCTTTCATGCCTTCTGATGATCTAATTCAAGCTTTTCTTTCAGAGATTTGCAACTAGGTAGTTAAGAACTTGTTTAGTACAATCCTTTAATGGGTGCACCTAAGCAAAAGTGGACTCCTGAAGAAGAAGCTGCTCTTAAAGCTGGAGTTCTTAGGCATGGGCAGGGAAAATGGCGCACAATTCTCAAGGATCCAGAGTTTAGTGGAGTTTTGTATCTGCGATCAAATGTAGATCTCAAGGTAAAACTTTTATTTCATTGTTTCTCTGCATATTATATTTTCCCAGTATATGATGATAGGTGGGCATCATCCCTAACAGTTCTTGTGATAAATTCTCTTATAAGAATTTATTTCTGCTTGACGTGACAGGACAAGTGGAGAAACATGAGTGTCATGGCAAATGGCTTGGGATCTAGAGAAAAGGCAAGGTTAGCTCTTAAAAGGATGCATCAAACCCCTAAACAGAATGAGAGCTCAATGGCACTTGCTAATGTAGCTCAAAGTGATGAAGATACTAGTGAAACCAAGCCAAATGCAACTTCTAGTGATTCTCCACGGCCTGGTGGCTCAAGAAGATCTATCATAAGGTTAAACACCGTTTCAATAGTTTGCTATATCACAATCCTCTAGTTACAGATCCATTAGCATAAATTGCTACATGTTTCAACACATAATCCATTTACCCCACTGAATGTGGCACTTTTTTTGTTAGAAGTAAATACGACTCTTGAACTTGAATTCTTATTTCTAAATGTATCTTAATTTTTAGCTGAAGCTCTTGATACCTTAAAACTTAATCACCTTTAGGTTTGCATATTCTATGATTATTTGGTTTTATTATCAGAGTTTCTAGTAGGATTATTAACTCACTCAAATTTAGTGTGGATTTTGTAATTTATGTGAATTTTCTCGATCTTTTTACTCTCTGAAGGCGTAACACTAGCTTGCTGAAAACATATTTTTGTACTAGAAATGTAGCATTACTTTTCTGTTTGTCCATTGGAAAATAGGAAATTGCATCATTTACTTTGTATGGCTTCAGGATATTTATTGAATTAAAATTTAATTTTTTTTATAGCTTCATGGTGGATTGGGTCACTCTAATTATTGTTCCCTGACTTCCCTCCCCCCTTTATAGATTGGACAATCTTATCATGGATGCCATAAATAACTTGAAAGAGCCTGGTGGTTCCAACAAGACAGCTATCTCTGCCTACATAGAGGTAGTTGTTTTCTTAATTATCCTTTTAATTGAAACCCATTGTACTTTCTGCCATTTTGGCCTATTGAGCTGAACATAACTCTTTTTCTTCACTATAGTTATTCTGGTTAATGTTAAGCATCAAGAAGCTATAAAGTTGAAATGGTCATGCTTGGCATTACAATATGCTTGGAACTCCCGTTACTTAAATCTGATTTTGTTGCTTTGGTGAGTTTGGTTTGTTAGTCTTTTATCCTCAGGTTTTTATATTCTTTGTTTTGTAGGATCAATATTGGGCGCCTCCAAATTTTAAAAGGTTATTGTCAGCAAAACTGAAGTATCTGACTGCAACAGAGAAACTTGTTAAGGTGGGGTTTTTTGGGGGTATGATTTTGTATGTGTTATTGTTTAACTGCTAATATGAATTTTACCTTGCTTTGAAACTTAAGAATGGCAATTGCACTTTAGTTTTCTGAAATATCAGCTGGTTTTATCTCTTCAGGTTTGATTTAATACTACAAGTGGTTCTTTTTTCACAGATGAAACGGAAGTATAGAATAGCAACAACTTCAACGCTGTCTGAAAGAAGAAGAAACCCTCCCATTTCACTCTTGGAGGGAAGACAGAAACTGTCACCAAAGCCTGATTCTGATGATATTGACATGCTCACTAAATCACAGATCGACTCAGAGTTATCCAAGATGAGGAGTACGACTCCTGAAGAGGCGGCAGCTGCTGCTGCTCAAGCTGTTGCTGAAGCAGAAGCTGCCATAGCAGAAGCTGAGGAGGCTGCAAGGGAAGCAGAGGCAGCAGAAGCTGAAGCAGAAGCTGCCCAAGCCTTTGCAGAAGCAGCAATGAAGACACTACAGTGGAGAAGCACTCCAAGGACGGTAAGGTCTTTATTTCCTACTTTACTAGGTATTTACTTCGCTTTCCTATCCCCCTCTCACATTTTTTTAGCACTCAAGGCCTTTGTGTTGTTTTTTTTGTCAATTCCTGCTTTAAAGAGAGGATCGTCATGTTTTCCATAGTTTTACCACTTCAGTTCAGTGGGGCTTTATTTGTATCATTCTTTTGTTCACCAACTGATTTTTTCATCCATCAGCATTGAAATCTGCCTACAACTTTATCTCTTGTTAATTTCTTTTCTCTGTACATGTGTAGATGATCCGTGCTTGATGGATTTGCAATCGGGCGGTCACAATCTCTGAGGCCGTTTCTGGATGCCATTGTTTCTCCATGGTTGTAAATATGATAGATTTTTTGGTCTGTAGAATCAGGTGGTGGATTAAGATGCACCTTCTCATTCTGAACATTCTTTGAATACAGTACTGGCAAATCTTTTGATGGTATTTGTGTCTTGTCTTGTTTCCTCTGCATTTAGTTCTAGTGGAATTTTAGGAGCCCCCTCCCCCCTCCAACAAAAAGGAGAAATAGAAAGAAAATGGAAAGGTAGTAACTAGTAATAAACCACTGTAAAATGGAAGAGGATGAATATTCACAGCTTTGTATGTAGTGTTGAATGTTGATAATTTGTACTTGTATGATGTTTGGGAATCCCCAAGTTCCAGTACTCAGGAGAATAAAACATCAATAGTCAATTCTATCATGTTTATTATCTGATCTTAATTTTATTGTTTGCCAATTTCCTTTGACTTTTTTTTTTGGTGGGATTTAATAGACATTTATTAAATATATATTATAGAATTTTTCAATAATTATATGTTTTAAATTTATACTTATGAATCTATCATACATATTAAAAGCTTGTTCAACTCATAATATTTTTATTTAGTATCGTATCAATATCGTTAAGCACACCCTTTTACACCCGCGATACATACTCAAGTGTTTATAAGTTGGTAACTTGTTCCATGGTTTTTGTATTGTCTTCTAACCAATATTACTTCTAATATAATTTTTTATACCCCTACTTAATTCCCCACCCACCAAAAAATAAAATAAAATTTAAATACTATCACGATATCATCAATGTCATTTAATTATTTCACACAGTAAAAAAGATACAAATAAATTGTAAAATAAAATTTACAATCAATCACCATTTTAGTTGTTACATTTAGTTTTTTTTTAATCAAAATTTTAGTATAATAAAGGGAAAAGGGTCAAATAAGGCCCTAAATTTTACTCAAAAGTCAATTAAGTCACTAAACTTTTAAAATGTCAAATTAAGTATATAAATTTGTTATTTTGGTGCATTGAAACTCAAAATCCTATAAATGACTTGTAATAGCAGATCACTAGATTTCGACAACTCTCCGACGACATCCATCCTGCTCTGAGGACAACGACCAACGACTTCGAACGGTCGTCGGCCTTGGACCGCTTGCCTTCATTTAACGAGTTAGTTGCTTTCTCTGTGGAGAAAGCTCTGCCGGAGAGGGAGACAGTTGTTGCCTTCTTCAGAGAATGTGATCGACGACTGTTTATTAGTCGCTATTTTTCCCCAACAATTAGGGATGGCAACGGGGCGGGGCGGGGGCGGGGAATGGGGCCCCCGTCCCCGTCCCCGAAATCCCTCCCCATTCCCCATCCCCGCCCCGTTCCCCGACGGAGATGGGGAATTGTTCCCCATCCCCGTCCCCGCGAGGATTTTTCGGGGGACGGGGAATCCCCGCGGGGATTTTTTGAAATATGCCAATTTAAAAATGAAACTAATATTTTGAAAAAGAAATACATAGATTAATAAAATTAAATAATAACATATAGNTTAGGGAGGGCAACGGGGCGGGGCGGGGGCGGGGAATGGGGCCCCCGTCCCCGTCCCCGAAATCCCTCCCCATTCCCCATCCCCGCCCCGTTCCCCGACGGAGATGGGGAATTGTTCCCCATCCCCGTCCCCGCGAGGATTTTTCGGGGGACGGGGAATCCCCGCGGGGATTTTTTGAAATATGCCAATTTAAAAATGAAACTAATATTTTGAAAAAGAAATACATAGATTAATAAAATTAAATAATAACATATAGACATCAAAATATCAAATACAAGGAACATATAATAACTCACCTAAAGTTTATTTCACACAAATAAGTTATTTATACTTGCTATAAAGTATAAATGAAACTAATATTATGAACAAGAAATACACAGTTTGCATTGCTTATTCAATATTCACTGGCTATTAAGTATAAACTAGAAATATTAGGTAGCTATTCTGCTTATTCACTGGCTATTTTAAACTTTTTATTACTTTAAACTATAAACATAAAGCTTATTCACACTAGCTATTCTGCTTATTCACTAGCTGACAAATATTAGAAAGAAATGAAATAATATATATAGGAAATATATAAACATAAACTTAAACTACGGAGTATTAGAAACTATTGTGAAATGAAAGACTAACTGGAATATATACGGATTATATAAACATAAACTTAAATCAACGAATATATATATATATATATGGGGAATCGGGGACGGGGCGGGGAACGGGGATCGGGGACGGGGACGGGGCGGGGAATACCCTCCCCGTCCCCCG
>NC_044924.1:1491338-1574485 GCF_003576645.1 Ipomoea triloba | reverse complement strand
CGGGGTCGGGGCGGGGAACACCCTCCCCATCCCCGTCCCCGTCCCCGTCCCCGTCCCTGGCGGGGATTAGGAATTTCTCCCCATCCCCGCCCCTGTTCCCCGAAATAATTCCCCGAACTCGCCTCCGTCGGGGCGGGGATCGGTTTTCCCCGTCGGGGGCGGGTTGAATTGCCATCCCTACCAACAATGACAGTTAACGGTGGCTAATGGCGGTCAACGGGCATATAGTGGTAACTCATTTCATTTTAAAGTATGAAATGTAGCAAAAATAAAACTTTAAGTATCAATGTGAAAATAACATTATAACTGTAGGACCAAAGTGAAAATAATTGAGTCCGAAAACCTCATTTTAATAACTACAGGGATAAATATATAATTTTGTGTTCTAGAGGGCGCCGATTTGAAGTTTACCCATCGCGATTATAATACGTAGTAGTACGTATTATCGTATCCGACAAAACTCCGGGACAGGAAAGTAGACTTGGGAAGGAAGAGAGCAGCTATTCCGGTTTAAGCAATCCTTGGGCGGAGGGGATTAACTACACACAATCAATATCCCTCTCCTGCCCCATCGTTTCCGAAATTTCGTTCTGCTACCATTCCCAGGTAATTTAAAATTCGTTTGTATAATTTTGGATTCGTTAATTTCTAGGATAATTAACAGGAGATAGATCTAACAGAGAGACGGTTTTGTAATTCTACTGTGTTTTAATTGAGGAATTCGTGATTGGAAGGTTTTGCTCTTGTTTTGCTGTCTGCATCATCATCATAAGAATATGCAATTATAATTTGGTTTTGTTTCTTACTGGAATTAACTGTCTTTCAGAGTTTCAGCTATGGAAGGAAATTTAGAAGACAATACAGCTTTGCATGCTCGTATTCAGCAGTTGGAGCGTGGTATATAGTTTATATGTCTTTTTGATTGTTCAAGTTTTATGGTTCTCACATCTTAGCTGAAATTGAGAACTCACATGATCATATTCTTAGAAGTTTTGCTCAAGTTTGTGTTTGTTTATTATTCTGTATCTGTTGTCTAAATGGCTGGTTTAGTTTTAGTTCAGTTGTCTTAAGTGGAATTGCGAACTTGCAGCCTTTTATTTGTTCTTAGAAGTTGTGCTTCTTAATTCATGTTTGGTAGCACAATAGTATGCTGTTTTTAAGTTTCGTGATTATTTAATCCTTAAGAATCAAGATTGCTTTGTTCTCTGTTTAAATTGTTAATGATAGTTTCTGATGTATTGGTGGTTTACTTTTAAGAGCGGGATGACTTGCACAAAGACATTGAACAGCTATGTATGCAACAAGCCGGACCTGCCTATCTAGGTGTGGCTACTCGTATGCACCTTCACAGGTATGAATATTATGTGGTCAACTGGTCATCATCTATCTGTATTTTCTACTATACGTGTGTCTGTGTGCGTGTATGTGTGTGTGTGTGTGTTATGTATCCTTCTCCTGCAGTTCCTTCTGGTCTTTCTGACGTACTTCTTTACTAAGAGGATTCTTGAATTTTTTTGGAACCAATTAGGACAGCTGCGTTGGAGCAAGAGATTGAAAACTTAAAAAAGAAGTTAGCTGCCTGCACTAGAGAAAATCAAAATCTTCAAGAGGAGCTTTCAGAAGCCTATCATGTCAAGGTGAGACTTTATGCTGTGTCTTTAATTCCTTATAGTTAATTGTATATTTTTCCTGCTTATAAATCTTGAATTAAAAAAAAAAAAAATCTTTATTGCAGAGTCAGCTAGCAGATTTACACAGTGCAGAAGTCTCCAAGGTTGTCTTCCCCTTACCCCTTCTCCTCCACAATCAACCTTTCCATTCAATATTCCCCAATTCTTGCTACCATTTTCTGTGTAGTTGGATTTCTAAGATGTCTGCTATTTTGAATTTAAGCTTAGTTGGAATGAGGAAACACGCTATATTCTAACAATTTAAAATTAAAATGTTCAAAATATTTTTGCTGTTCTTCATTAATTTTGCAGAACATTGAAGCAGAAAAACAGCTTAAGTTCTTTCAGGGTTGTGTTGCTTCTGCATTTGCTGAGCGGGACAATGCTGTAATGGAGGTGATTAATCTTGTGCCTTCTCAACCTTTCCTGGGCTCTCTCCCCTAGTACCTCAAAAAAATAAAAATAAAAATCAAGGGTCAAAACAAGGGAAAATATAATGGATATGTTTGCCATCTTATTACCTTGTGCCAGACTGGAAATTAAGGAACTTATAATATTGCTGCTGTTATCTGCTAACTTTGGTGCTTCTATTCAAACAATGATTAGTAGAAATGGACTAATAAGTTTTAGTGTGGAAGTATATGAATTATTGCTCTTGTAGACTTAAAAATTGATTCCTGACAGGCTTTTGATGCTCATATGTAATTATGTAGGCTGAGAAAGCAAAGGAACAGGAGGAGTCGAATTCAAGAGGATTCTATGAACTTCAGGAAAGGTATCTGGTTTAAATCCGATAGAAGAATAATTCCTAATGAACAGTTTTAAATGTCTTTCACTTTGGCCCTTAGTAAATATTTGATCCATATCATTGAATTGCATAGACTTCTATTGCATAAATGCATACTCTCCAAACTGGATATGTTTTTCTGATGAGATCTTCTTCTTGTTCATTTTTTCAATGTCGAGATAGAGTTGAAAAGATTAGCTGTGAATTGCTCGAGGAAAAAGCACTCACTGCCACTCTACAGAGTGACCTAGAAAAGCAATCAAGTCAGCTGGAGGTTGTCAGAGAGGTAATCACCTACTTTGAAATCGCCTTGTTAAGCTGTATTTCGTGGTTTTCCTTGGTGTAATGATTAGTTACTACATATCTGTACAAGAAAATCCTGGATGCATTCAACATATATTAATTTGTCAAAATCAGCAGATATCCTTTAGGATCTTAACCAGATACACATCAAGTCATTAAAGCAACAGATACATTTTTCTTTATTGATTGCATGAAACTCTTTTGCTTACAGTTGATCTTGGTGGGAGGAAGGGAAGGGAAGCACTTCATTTGAAATGAAGCCTAGGTTTAATGACGGAAAACTACAGGCCAGTAATGGAGCTAGAACACTGTGTGTCTTAAAAGAACTTGAGAATCAGAAAGAAGTCAAAGAACTACATTAATAACAAGATCTAGTCTAAAAACAACGCAAGCACCTATAATTATCAGAACACAAGACAAATGCTAATCCACTTCACTGTAAACATAATAATCCTTGTCTACCATAAAAACATCAAGAAGGAAATTCACACTTAAGAGACTGCAATAATTATAAGATGGATTTTTTTATATGACAGTACAATTTGAACAGCAGCTCTGTTTTCCCTCTATTTTGTCCTGCAACGGGATAGTAGAAAGAAATTTCTCTAATTAGCAGTTTCTTTCCTTGCAGCAAATCTTTTCTTTCTAAGTGCTAGTTGGAAGGACCTCATACTTTGTAATTTGTACTGCAGGTTGTTAATAAATTTTATGACATTAGACAACATGCTTTGGATGATATTGAGGATACGTGCTTGGAAGACAAATGTGAGTGTCTCCTGCATGACTCATTGGAAATGTGGAGTTTCAATGTTGATGGGGAGACATCCACCTCTACATACATTGTAAGTTATGTAAATCTATATTTGACTACTATTTTTTTAGAGTTCTCACAGCTAGTTGTTTCCTTTCTGAATTAGTGAGTTTTCATTCAGTCAAGGAGTTTGACGAGACTGACTTTGGAAGTTTCAGCTTGTCCATGAGTTGGGAAAACATTCTAAATGCATGAAATGGTTTAAATTACAAATCAATATTTTATGACTATTTAAGAAAACAATGTTATTAATATCTATGATCTATGCGCATATAATTTTTTCACTTTTTATTATAAATGCACTAACTTTTCCTCAGACAGAGTTCTCTGGAAGAAGAAGTGGAGACATTAAGAAGCTCTTTGGATAATCTTCGAAACAAGCTGCTAGTGGTATGCCCATTATTGTCATTTCTTGTTTTTATTTTGTGCAGCAATCAAGTTATTTACTAAAAGTTGTTTCCTTCATATTTATTTGTGTTACCAGGGTTTGGAAATAGAAAATCATCTAAAGAAGAAAGTACGTGATTTGGAAAAGCAGAAAGTAAGGACTATTGAATTTCTTATCTTGAAGATGGACTTAAAACCATAGCTTTCTTTGTTATGGATTGACTAAAAAGTCTATCTTGCAGATTCTTTCGGAAGAAAAGATCATGGCTGAAATATCCATGTTACGGGATTTTCATTCTCAGCATAGACTCAACATAACAAAGTTGCTTGATGAGGGATTTTCTGAGCTCAAATCAGATCTTCGTATGGTAGAAGAAAAATTCAGGCAGCTTGATATGAGCAGCAGAGGAAATGATCTTATATCTCCTCAGGTAGATGATGTGAAGGAAAGTGAATGTCGAGATGTTCACATAAATACTGAGTCTAGTGCAGAACTGAGCGTAACGGTAACCGCCTTCTTGTAGTTCCTCCAACACATGAATTCTTGTCATCGTTTATTACTTATTTGCTTCTTTGCTATTAGTTTAGTGTATATGTTATGCAGATTTGCTTGTGTTCTCTTGCGTGTATTGAATTTTGTTGTATCTGCCAGAGGAATGACCCTAATCTGTCAACTACCACTGCTATGGGAACTAGTGACACCTCTGAAGCATTTACTATGGCATTACAAGAGAAGGTGCCTTACTCTTGATTCACCGCTAAACATCTTTGTACTTTGACTATGTGCTAATTTCTCTTCTTATTTGTGATTTCTTGACTCTCAACTCCAGGTTGCAGCTTTATTGCTTCTATCACAAGAAGAAGAACGACACTTATTAGAGAGGAATATGAATGCAGCACTGCACAAAAAATTAGAGGAACTCCAGAGAAACCTATTGCAGGTAATTTTGCATTAATATTTTTGCTTAGCATGTATACTCTTCAATTTAATATTTGGATTTTCCATACACTTGTTTACTGTCCTTGAACCTTTGATGTGAGATTGCTGTAACTCTATGTTCATAGGTTACCAATGAGAAGGTGAAGGCTCTCATGGAACTCGCACAACTGAGGCAGGAGTACCAATTGTTGCTACAGTATGTTGATCTTTTCCGTGATAGTGTGGATACTTTGTGTGTCCAAGCTTCATCGAGCATTCTTTTTATTTTTTATTTCCAACTGCTTTTCTAAAATGTTCACCACTTAGTAGTGAAATGTTGTAGGAAAGATGATTGGGGTATACTTGCAACTGCTTTATTTAAAATGTTCACCACTTGGTAGTGACATGTTGTAGGAAAGATGATCAGGAAATTAAACAAGGAAAACCTCATTCCGAGATTGGAGGGAAGAAAACTGTTCAAGAAGGGGAAGGAAGATTTAAAAATCTGCTGAAGAAAACTTATTTGAAACACTGGGTTGGTGATTCAGAAGGAAATGATGCTGAATCTTACCTGAGTTCTGAAGCCAACAGCATAGGGTTTGCAAGGTTCGTACAAATCTATTCTTTCTTTCTGCGTACCTCACATACCGTGTGAGTTTTCACTGATGGCCTTTTGTATGCGGAGATGAAGTGGCTCTATTCATGTCCAATGCTCCTATGAAGCTTGAATTCCGCTTTTAGTTACCCCATTTTCTTTACCTTTCTCTAGGATGAAAATCGAGAATGCAACCCTGAGAGAGAGCTTGGAAAGCATGGAGCATCTAACATCTTCAATCCGAAGGCTACGCCACTCGCTGTTGAAGGTAATAAACTGCACGATGTCATAGTTGACAATACTAATAAATCCCTTTCTCATTATCTCCCTCTTGTTAACTATTCTATAGGTTAAAGAGTGCATTGATACAAGGACTAATAACTCACCGGAATCTCTGGAGAACATTATTTACGAGGCAAAACTATTGAAAACTGCACTCGGAACCTCCCTTCCAGTCAGTTGGTCAGCCGAGTCAGATACCAGATACAGTACACACAATAAGGAGACGTTGGATGATGATCGTACCCACACTAGTAAAGATAAAATAGACTTCGTTTCTGCTGCTGGGTTCGAGATGGTGGAGCTGTTGGTGTTTGTTGCTCAGCTACTGAAAGAAAACACTTGCCGAGGCGAAGAAGCCATTGTAAGTTGAAACATAGTCACTAGTTAATGCCTGATGTATAGTTTGTGTCCCCTGGAGTAAGCTCTGATAATGTTTCAACTCTGTTTAAGCAAGAAGACTATAATGAGATTTGCCCATTGTATATACTATATAGTGGTGTTTGAAATTTCATCAATGTTTGTTTCTTTTCAGTTTTATTCCCCTTCCATATGTACTGCTACTGTTCCCAGACTGTTCTTCACAGTTTATTCATCATTAAAAAGCAAATGGTATACAAAGTACTATACAACTTCAAAAAATTTGTATAAAAACAAGATGTAACACTATAGTCTTTAAGATTATGTATATAAGAAGTCTCATTGTATTAGATTTATGATCTATCGATCATCAAAATCGCTTTCAAGTATCCTTACAAGTTACAATGTCTCTAAGCTAAACCTCCCTCTCTCTATAACCAAAACCTAATTGACTGTTTATTACTCTAGCAAGTACCAAGGTCTGAAAATTTGGAGAATTATATCTTAATTTATGATCTCCATAACAACGTGGGCATTTGGTCTAGTGGTATGATTCTCGCTTCGGGTGCGAGAGGTCCCGAGTTCGATTCTCGGAATGCCCCAAATTCCATGTGTTTTGCCCAGCCGCCATTTTCCTGTTGAAGTTTTTGCAGTAAAAAGAGAGAGAAGCGTACAGAGGAAGTTAAAACAGGCCGTGAGGCCCATATAAGGCGCCTTTATATACAGGCCGATATGAATCCAAGCAATTATAATTTACAATCCACTTTCCCATTTTGGCGCGATCTCTCCACCTTTCCCTCTCTATTTCGCTAATTTGATTTGGGTGTATCTTTGATTCTTTGTGATCAAACAATAGATTCCTAAGTCAAAATCCCCAAAATGGCCAAGAGTGAAGTCTCGGCCACCGGCGACAATGCGTCTCCTTCCTCCTCACGGCCATGGCAATCCTATCACACCGTTTATACCAACGCCAAAGCCGGTACTACCACTAGAACTCCGTAATTTTTTGTAAATTATAGTTTTTCTTTTGATTTTTGTCTCGAATTGGCGAAGTCGGTTTCGTAGGGTGAATTTTTTTTATTATTATTATTTTTTTAATAATTTGGGGTGAAATTGTAGGGATGGAAGGGGTGGACAAGGAAAAAGTGCAGAGAATAGTGTATGAAATGAGCAAAGGGTCAAAGTATTTTGAGAACGAGGAGCGCAAGGAGGGTTATATGAAGCAGAAAATTGAAAACATGCGTGTCCAGTGTTTAAAACTCACTAAACCTGATATATCTCATTACCAGGAGGTAGACTAATTCTTAAAGGTTTTTCTTTTTGGACTCCTTAATTTTAGTGATTGCATATGCTTTATGGTGTTTACACTTTACAGCTTGCTGAAAAAAGGATATTAGAGCTGGAAGCCACGCGAGATTTGTCAAGGATTTGGATACATGTAGATATGGATGCATTCTATGCAGCTGTTGAAACTTTGAGTAATCCTTCATTACAAGGCAAGCCGATGGCGGTTGGCACCTTGTCAATGCTTTCCACTGCTAATTATGAGGTTTGAATTGCAGATGGAAATCCCGGGATTGGAAATATTGTCGTGTTTTTGTATTCATTTACTGCTTTGTATTGATTCTATTCTTATGAGTGCATGATTTGATGATTATTAGGCTCGGAAATTTGGGGTTCGGGCTGCCATGCCTGGCTTTATTGCTCGTAAATTATGTCCAGAGCTGATATTTGTACCTACTGACTTCAAGAAGTATAATCATTACAGTGGATTGACAAGAAAAAGTCAGTTGCTTTGCTTACAGGGCCAATTTTTTTTTTTTTTTTTGGTCTCATTTTTATTTGCTTATATTTGGTATAAAATTTCTCTAACAGTCTTCCAGAAATATGATCCTAATTTTTTGGCAACGAGTTTGGATGAGGCATACCTGGATATAACAAGGATTTGCAAAGAACGGGGAGTTACAGGTGCGGAGGTAAGTTGAAAACAACTCTGCTATATCTGTACACCACTAAATTTCATGTCTTTGTCGTTCCTCTTCCATCTAATGCTTATTGCCTCTAGTCTATATGTAAGACCGAGTTTCATTACCTATGTTTTACTTGGATGTGATACTTTTTAAGGTAGCTGAAGAGCTCAGAGAAAGTGTTTACAATGAGACTGGCCTCACATGTAGTGCAGGAGTGGCTCCAAATCGCTTACTCGCTAAGGTATTGCAGGCTATGCACTGGAAAATGCATGATATTATGTATAGTCCCTGCATCATAAATAGATGATGCAAGTCCATCTCTATCTTTTCTTTTCTTTCAAGTGATAATTATTTTCTGAGTAGATTTTTTTTTCTTTTGGAGTTTTCGGTGCGTTTTCCAGGTATACATAAACCCTATTCCACTTATGGTTAGTGTCTTTTGGTTGCCAGGTTTGTTCAGATATCAACAAACCTAACGGACAGTTTGTTTTACCTAATGATCGCATGGCTATCATGGCATTTATTTCTACACTTCCTATTAGGAAGGTATTCTTCTACTCCGTATATTTTTATTTTTGGCTGTTTGTTCTTTAAAAGAATCTATATTTCCTGGTAAACCATCTATTGTTGTTTTGGTTCTGGAAAACTTTTACAGATTGGTGGCATTGGTAAAGTTACTGAAAACATTTTAAAGGATGTTTTTGGAATAACAACATGCGAGGAAATGTTGCAGAAAAGTAGTTTTCTGTGTGCACTATTTTCCCGTTCCTCAGCAGGTCCTCTCAATCCTCTCATTCTCTCACTGATATGCTACTTCTTATCATTCATTTCCCCATAATTCAAATTCATTCAGGAATTTACTGTAATAATTTCCTACAACAGTACCCGAGTATATATATGAATCTAATTTTAACATTCTGCTATTTTTTACTTGCCTTTTATATTCAAATCAATTTTACTGTGTTTCTTTATTCTCCAAGAAACTTGATATTAGCAACTGACATGGCTCAGTATAACACTATAGCCTTACCGTCCTGTCATGTGCTAATATCTTGCCTCTTTGTTGTAGACTTTTTTTTGTGTGTCGGTCTAGGACTTGGTGGGACAGATACACCTGAAACAAAGATGCGAAAGAGTATGAGTAATGAGAGGACATTTTCAGCCACTGGTGATGAGACGTTGCTTTATAAAAAGTTAGGTATGCCAATAGGCCATATTTCTTTCATTTATGTTGTGACGAAGAGCATACTCTGGCATTCAAGCTTGCCAAAATGATATGTGCAAAGATTTTAAAGCACATTGGTATCTCATCTTTAATATAAGGTCCATTTTCGAATTTCATGGTGAAATCTCTGGAATTCTCCCCACGATTTCTTTTGCAGAGGAGCTTGCAGAGATGCTCTCTGCCGAGATGGAACAAGAAGGCCTTTGTGGGCGGACATTGACACTAAAATTGAAAACTGCATCTTTTGAGGTATCTCCGGTATTTCAGATAGAGAGCTAGTGTCTTTATTATCAATTGGATTGACGATCTATTGGAAGAGGAAGCGAATGGCACCATATAATGCTTGAATACTCTGGTCCCCTAACTTCTTTGTTTTCGGTTGGTGGTTGGTCATATCAATGATGAACCTCAGGTACGGACCCGAGCATTGACTTTGCCTAATTACATCTCCTCAAGTGAGGATATCTTGAAGCACGCTTCAAAGCTGCTGAAGGCTGAATTCCCTGTATCTTTGAGACTCATGGGTATGTAACCTCACTTTTTCCCTTACATATCTGTCTAATGGTTCTCATAACTCGGCCTCTATTCTGCCACTTGCTTAGTACTCGCTCATTATTTTTTTTGTTGTGGAGAACATGAAACCGTAGCCCATTATTTCTTTGAACTGTTCCGAGGTAGTATGACCAATCATTTGAATATTTATTTTCAACAAGGGCTTCGTATTTCCCAGTTTATGGAAGAAAATGTTGGTCCTTCTGATCCTACGCAAAGAACACTTTCCAAGTTCATTGTTCAAGGAGACGCTTCTGGGAAAAATGCAGATGAGTGTTTGCCTTTGGGCTCAGATGTTAGCGATAACGCCTTCACCCACGACACACATACTGATTTTCCTACCAACAGCGGTGAAACAATATCGTGGGATCTTAGAGCCCCTACCGACAACCAACAAATATCAGATCCTAATGACAGATGCTGTATATATAGTGAAGAATTGGAGAAATGCCCCGAGCCTCAAAATGATGAACTTGAAATCAATGTATGCATTGAGCCTATATTTTAATGAATACCCGGTTTAAGAACCAAAATTTCAGTAAACCAAACTGTTGTCGCTTTATCCAGGTATGCAAATCAAATGAAGAGGGGATACCCTTTTCAGGACAGTTGGAGGGGATCAGTCTAGATAAACCGAAGAGCGGTGCATATGATAAAACAGGATCATGCTCAGATCATAAAGATCTCGTTCTTTGGTTGGACGACTACAAATGCTCTCTATGTGGAACCGAACTGCCTCCAAGTTTTGTCGAGGAAAGACAGGAGCACTCCGACTTCCATCTTGCTGAACGGCTGCAAGACGAGGAATCAAAAGACCACCATAGATGGCCGACACTAAAGCAAAGGTACCCACCACCTAGTTTCCATTCTTTTGCCTGATAAGAACATAGTTTCTGAATCAATCCATCATAGAATGTTCTTCCATTGTTACAATCCAAAGCTTCCTCCAGGTCTGTTCAGAACAGCGATACACAGAATCGCGGTAGGCAGAGAAAGAAGAAGAAATTATGTCCAACACCCACTAAATGCACTCCCATTGATAGCTTCTTTGTGAAGACAAGTCAGAATTTCTAACATCAAAACTCCATTGCAGTGTTCAAAGCTGTGGGACAAAATGAATTGGTTTGCAGACTGCTTGGCTTAGTTGTCCTTCCCTCTCTTGTATATAACAATCAATTAGTTGAATGTTAGTATTTTATGTAAAAAATTTATTAAAAAAAAGTGTATTCCTACATTTGATTTTTTAGAATCATAATTTAAACAAATAAATTATTCCAATAGAGTATATTATTGGCACAAAAGAACAAAAACTACAACATTTAACCAAAGTTAACATTAAGCATTTATCCATACTCGATACAATGTGAAAAGTTGGATAATCACATTTGTGTGAGACAAACTTATAAGTCTCAATTTGTAAAACGGATTAAATTAACAGAATTTAAATCATAAAAACTAACTAAAGTCCAACTTATAAGAGTAATTATGGCCCAAATTATATTGACTCAATCCGTCTACTGTTTCACAGAAGTTTTTGTCAATATATAAAATTTACCTAGTATATACCATGAATGGATTTCCTGTCGCTCAAAAAAAAAAAAGGGGGGCAATATTTGGCCACGACAGTATATATACTCGTCTTCTTCAATGCTCAATCTTTCATTCTTTCCCCTTCCTGTGGTGGAGCAGAGCCTCCATTTCCCCTCAAATGGAACTCTATCGAATTGCGACGCTTATAAATCCCAAAACTCATAAATCTACTCATTTCGGAGCAGCTAGAAGACAAACCATTGGTTCATATTCTTCATTCAAGAAATCCTTCAGTTCACAGGCTTGGCTTTCGAGTCCCAAAGCCAGCAGTTATGCCAATCTGGAAGCCATCATCCCAACCATGTCAGAGATAATGGAGTCATCAAGAGCACAGAATCTTGATCTGCAGCTCCAAACCCTAGGACCCTTTTTCAGAATAACAGCCAGGAATCTGACAACCAAGAATGAGCTTGGGAGGGCTGAAGGGTTAACTAGGGTGTGGTTTGGAGGGAAAATCCTCCATCTGGACTCCATTAAGCTCAACAGAGAGACACTGGGGATGGAAAAATCCATATTTGGGATTGGTGTTTTTATTGGAGCAGTGGCAATTAGGCATGGATATGACTGTGGCTGTACCAAAGCAGAGTTGCTTGCCATTAATGACACTGATCTTTATCACTCCAAGGTATGCTACTCAAATTACAAACTCACTTTATGTTCCAAGTTGATCGGGTTGTTGACTTGTTAATCACAAGCTCGACTCCCCCCAATTGAAAACAAATTGTATTCTTTTGCCAAATTTACTTCATTCTGGTCCCAATTAGAGTCATAAGGCAAAGGTTACCCAAGGTACACTTTCAGCCGGTCAGCTATACAACCTAGGTTTACCAAATTGTATTCTTTTGCCGAATTTACTTCATTGAGGTCCCGATTAGGGTCAAAAGGCAAAGGGTTATCCAGTGTACACTTTCAGCCGATCAGCTATACAACCTAAGTTTACAAAATTGTATTCTTAAGGCAAGGGTTACCCAGTGTACACTTTCAGCCGGTCAGCTATACAGCCTAGGTTGGTTGGTTTACCTCCTTGTAATCTTTTCCCGGATTTACTTCATTGTGGTCCCGGTTAGGGTCACAAGGCAAAGGTTACCCAGTGCACACCTTCGGGGAATGGACCAAATAAATAAAAAGAAAAAAGAAAAGAAAAAAAAAAGAGATTAATGTATACGTTTTCATGAATAATGGGTTTGTTTTGTTTTTATATTTTTGTTTGGCTGTAATGTGTAGCTGGTGAGGTTCTACAGAAGAATTGGGTTCAAGGTGGTGCAGGAAGTGAAAGGTGAGTCGCTTGGAGATATAGGGCACATGCTGATTTGGGGAGGTATTGGAACAAGAATGGATGCCAATGTTGAAGATCTCCTCATCAAATGGTGTGCCAGGTTTAAACCATCTAGCAGTGATAGGAGTGCAGTCAGGACAAGACAACAATTTTGATAAATCTCCCACGAGTAAGAGTCAAACTTTGCAGGTACGATTCAGACCTACAGAATACAATGCCAAAATTCCAACTTGAGAAGAGGTCACAACACTTCTTGCACTATTCGATAACAAAACAGAGTACATATAAACACATTTAGGCTATGTAGTGTATGTTGCAGTGCCATCTACAAATATTACAATCTGCATATGTATATATTCTGATCCTGGATAGGAAACCAGACATGATTATAACAGGTTCTCATGCATAGTTCTAAGTGAACTGTGAAGGAATTCCAATTTCTGCTCCCTATGAAATCCAATGTTGTCAAAAAAAGATCTTCAGAAGGGATAAATGTTGTCCTGGAAAAGGAAAAAACGAAAAACATAAATCACTTATACAGTTATAAGCATTTAAAACTAAACTGAAGCGGAAAGTTGGACTCCACCACTTTGAATGAAAATAATTCAAAGAGGGCAAAATCTCAGATATCAACAAAAGTAGCTCACTTGAATAATGGGATCTTTAGATGCGAAGATCTTCAATGTCAGTTAAGACATCTGTGTGGCCTACAGACTGCTTGTTTGGTAAATTAACTACTAACTGACCACAAGCACCACTTATGTCTTGCCCCATTTGCTTACGAACTGTTGTTCGAATGCCATAAATATCCCTCAAACTTTTCTGAAATATGATCACTTTCTGATCATTACTCGTTTTGAAGTCACTCAGTGAACCGATAGGATTAAAAGGTATCAGGTTCACAACCTGCCAAAGTGGTATATTCAAATCAGCTGGCACGACTATAAATCTATGTCAATGATGCTATTACAATAAAGATCTTGCACGTGCCAAGAAATGTTTTAGGTGCTCAGTATCCCTACCTCGAAAAGAACAGTCTAATTACACTTGAAACTTACCACTTGAAATGTCTCTAACAACTTTCCAAGCTGGTGGGCATGCTGCTCCTCATCATTCACTCCATCAAGCATTATGTATTCAATAAAGATTTTTTGCTGGCTAAAAATAAGGACTAAATGAGATATTGCGAGAAATTTCTTCCAACAATCTAAAGAAGGATTATCACACATGTACTGAAGATGAAAGTCATAGAAAGTGAGTCATTTATCGAGGAAAAGAAGAGAGGACTTGGAAAACACCTGCGCTTTTGATACGCTTGCAATGCATCCATCAGTCTCTCCAAAGGAAAAGCCCTGGCTGCAGGCATTATCTGACACCGGATGTCCTGAACTGGTGCATGCAGAGACACAGCAAGGTTTATATTTGGGACATCATTGTGGAGCTTGTTAATGGCATGGATGATGCCAACCTAATAAATATCCAAGTGAAAGTTTTCAGATAGTTTGGTATGATACATTAGTCTGTATTATTCCTATATCCATCATCCACAAACAGAGTGCAACTGAACAGGTAGTGTATGATATATTCCACAATTATAGGTCAGCTTTTAAACATAGTTTACAAGAGCTTCAAAGGTATAAGTCTAAAGCAAAAGTTGGAGAATGTAGTAGTTTAAGAAATCACAGCACCCTACATACCGTTGAGACAGTAATTTTCCTTGGAGACAACTGAAATGGGGATGTTATCATAACTTTGATAGCCTCTACAAGGGCAGAATAATTGTTTAATGGCTCTCCCATTCCCTATCAAGCAGTTGAATTATAACAGATTAGAAAATATTTCAGCCATCTATTGTATCCAGAATTTCTGGTATTCAAAGCCCCAAAGAAAAAGCAAAAGGTAATACCATGAAAACAACATTGCGTATGGGTGACAAACGAGAAGCATGCACCAACTGCTCAACTATCTCCCCTGACGAGAGATTATTTTTGAATCCCATGCTTCCTGTTGCACAAAATCTGCAGCCCATTTTGCATCCAACCTTATATCACAAAGAGGCTTAGGTCAGACACGGCTTTCTGGAGCTAACATTATACGTAGTATCAGTTAGTGCATTAACATTATCAACAAAACAACACATACACCTAGAAGAAGCAATAAATGCATAGTGGAATGGAATGGCAAACCTGAGAGGATATGCACAGGGTTGATCTAGGTCCACCAGGACGAGGCTTTCCATTAATTTTTCCCAAGCGTGTGTCATATCTCATGATAACAGCCTCCACAAATGCTCCATTCTAGCAACAACAACAACAACAACAACAAAAACTATTGCAAATTTGTAACATATTAATGATTGTCATCCCCACCATCTATAAATCCCAGCAACCAAACCAATCAGCCAAATACGCGAGCAACACTTCGAAGGTTCAAGCCAGGAGAATTTTAAAACAGACTGCAGCTTAGGCACTTCTAAATAACTCCCAAACAAGTCCATGAAGATACTTGTTATTTAATGGCAGCTCAACATGTTGAGCATATAATATATAACATAAATGTGCAGTCCAGCTTAGACTTTTAGTCAACATATATGAGAGAGAAAGGAAAACAATCACCTGCAACTTGATGAGCAGCTTGGTGGTAACACCGTCGTTTGATTCAACGGCAGAGTGAAGGGTAGAAGTTAAAGGTGCAAATTTGGAACGAAGCAGAGGGTATGCCCCTGATGGCAGAGATGGAATATCATCCCATTGGCAATTAGGGTTCTGTATCACATGCCTGTAATTGTGTCATCCGCATCGATAAACACCATATATGCAACAAAACAAACAAACAAATCATAAAGATCAAAGGAATGAGAAGCTTACTTCCAGATGAGAGGGATGAATCGAGTATTGATACCAGCTTTCTCGAATTCAGCTCTAACAACAGAAGAATCGAACACTGATTTAAATGCCATTCTTAGATATTCAATTCAATATCTCACGTCTGCTTGCTTTGTCGCAGACTCTAATGACGCTCCAGTTTCGCGAAAGAGAGAGGACGGAAGATTAACACACCATACGACGGCGTATCGCTGAAGCCCGCTTTAGGGATGGAGATTTTGTGTTTGTTAATACTTGAGCCCAGTCCAAACATTTTAAGGCCCAATTAGATTTTTTTTTTAAAACAGGCCCAATTAGATAACAACTCAAGATTGGGTTAACAATTTCCTTATCCATTGTTCAAAAAACACAATCACCCATTATAAATAGGGTTGAATAGCATTTTCCTAAATATGTAGAGGTATAAAAATGCATTTCTAAAAATATTATTCTTATAAAGAAAATATACTAACATAGATATAGTAATCCTGTTATTGATCATGTTGACCAAATAAATACAAAATTATTCTCAACTCTCGTAACTCAAAGTCAAGGGTTCTACTATTACCAATATCCAATCGATTAAGCATGTCACATATAATTACAAAAGAACAGAATTCATTCAATACATATTATGTTATAGTGATTGCGGTTTGTCTTGTATTAATTTTTTTTTTTAAATTACCAAGCAAATAACATTACAACTTGCAATTGAATAAAGCATGTGTATCTACACTTGAACACAAATGAAGTAATATAACATTAATAAGTTTAAAAGGTGAAGGAATATCGCCGAGTTTTTCATCGCCGGTGAGTGATGGTGCCGGCCATTGCAAACGAAGCTTGATATCCACTAGTAACGGCAGTTTTGGAAGCGACGGGAGACATCATGGGACCAGCACCGTTGGAAAAATAGTTCACACGGGGAGAGCGTTGATCGGAGAAATGGTCGAGAGCTGGTGCCTACCGGAACTCGGAGCGGGTAATTCTCCCGTGATGAGAAGAACCGTCCGCGGTGGAATCAGCTCCGATGAGCATGTGGTAGCTCCGGTTAGAGATGTCGGAGAGGCACCGGAAGCTATGGTGAATTGGCATTTTGCTTCTTGAAGGGGTGCAGGAGATATGGGATCAATCCTTCCATTTCTTTAGCGTGTTTTGGGCCCCAGTACATACGACACAACGGCAGCCCAATAATAACGTCTGGCCCCATGAATATCATACAGTGGCAGCCATAACGATTTAGTTATACCATATACCCAGGCCACCTTACAAGGCGTGTCCATTTACATACTGAATATTCACAATTTGTATATAAATTGTGAGCATTCAATATTCAGTACTCTATAAGAATTGAAAATTCAAGTTGATTTTTTAAGAAATGATACTTACCCTCAAAGTGTCATGAATTGACTAATCTCACACAATTTTAATTAAAAACTGAATAATCCAATTAAATGATGCCACAACAAGAAGGAAATTTTTAGGGGGTATATAGTACTACTCTTTTTTTTAATTAATTATTTATGAACCACTCGAAGTATCAAGTCAAGCAAATTGACATTTTGTTAGCGTCACTCTACCTAATTATTTAATGAACCACTCTACCTGGTGGGTTTTGGTATGGCAAAACACAACTCCTTAGCATTATACACTAATTCGGATGTAGTGCCAAAAAGATTACAGATTATGCAGAATTCACAGTTACTGACCTGCTCGTGGCCAACTTCTACTGCTTCTGTCTAACCATATTTACGGATGTAGTGCCAAAAAGAATACATATTATGCAGAATTCACAGTTACTGACCTGCTTGTGGCCAACTTCTACTGCTTCTGTCTAACCATATTTACGGATGTAGTGCCAAAAAGATTACAGATTATGCAGAATTCACAGTTACTGACCTGCTCGTGGCCGTCCTACGAGAGTTGTTGAAAAGATCCGATAGTACCTACTTCCCCAAACATCATTTTTGTCAATGTAATAAGATTTCAAGCAGCAATCAATCCATGGCGGGTGTCTGGAAGCATCACCTACTTCACTACAATCGTCAGTGTTGGGAATTCCAAGCAACGCATTCCACTCTCTTGTTAATACATCATCAGGTGATGGGAAACGAGCAAAAAAATCTTCCTGAGTAATGAGATCAATAGATAGCTTTATCAAGAATTTTGTAGAGTTTGGATAATCAATCAATCTTAGCTACAAAAGCAGCATATATCAGTGGAAATGTGGACGTCTGGTAGGACACATTTGTTTAGGCAGAAGGCAAAGTAAAGCAAGATATCAGAGTTTGATTAATAAGGGACATAATTTATGAATGTACATAACCAGTTATAGGCATGTGTGTGTTTTGGTCCTTTTGGATGCTGCAATTACATTTATTCATATGCCAGTATATCAAATTTTCTTTTATGGCTTCCTGTACAGTACAGTTAGTAGGAATAATAATCATGAGACTAGAACAAAAAATGTGAGTAATGGAATTTCAATTTACCGCATCATCTTTATATAGAAAAGCGCGGAGTCTGGCGGTTGGATCCTCTAGTGTCAACCTGATCTTGTAGACTTTTGAAGGAGAACGGAAGTCTGAAACTCGACAAGGTGCTGTTGCTACTACTCGAACTACACACCGATACTTATATGTCACCTACAGCACAAGGCATGATCTTATCAGAATATTCCCCAATTATAGCTTCACCTTTTTTGGGTTTAGGGTTAGCTTTAAAGTATGAAACAGCCATTTCTACTTTCCATCTAGTAAATTCAAGCTTGAATCTCATTACCTTAGGGTTTATATGTCTCTCCATTGCTTGCCACTGTTATAAAAAAAAAAACTTTTAAAGGAGAGGGTAAAGATAAGGTGGTATACCTCTGGATAGGTTAGAACATTCATCAGAGTGATGAAGGGCACTGTCCGAGAACATGAAGTCTCTGAAAATTTTAAATATTAAAAGAAATCATAAATGAGCAGTTACCATGTCAAAACATAGGGGTACCCAATGAACATAATAACCAAACCTGTCAAGTTAGAATGGCAAGGAAAACATGTAAGAACCTTATGCCCCTGTCTTGATGAAAAACGGCCATTGTAACTCCTGTGGTATAGATAGTGAAGAATAACACATAAAATAAGCATTGCATGATTGAGTACTAACAGCATACTGGCATAACGAACGTCTTATTAGAAAAACAAAACCAAAAAGAAAAAGGCATGAAAAAACAAAAAAGGTTGTAACTTGAGAAGAAAATGCATAAAATGCTTGGTAGACCAGAAATTCTGATGATTCCTCTGTTGTTTGCTGGGGGGTTTTTTGTAAGTGTATTAGGAGAAATGTCAATTAGAATATGAAATTTGCAAGGGGCTAAGGAGTAAAAGTCAAAACCATCTGGCCAGTGATTAAATGTGTAGTTAGACTCCAAAATAAAAATTAAGTGCAAGGGTGAAAGCAATATGGGGACAGATGAATGAGAATTTTGTTATTTTGAATGTACTTCCCCTCCTATATCCTATTATAATCATGCTATTTATCTCTAACAAGGGGATCTATAAGCCAGTTTGAATAGTCTCAAACCATCTTAAACTTCATTAAAGGTAACAAAGTGCTGAATTCAAGCAACAAAACCTTTCGTGCTTCAATACGAGGTCATTGTCATCAGACAAGTAACACAATTTTGTAAATGACTTTAGAACAGCACACCACAGTGATGAGCGAACTTCACATTTCAAGCCTATGAGCTTCACCCATCGACCCATTTTAATGCAGTTGAGGCCAAGCTTTATATCACCAGAATCAACAGTCACTCTTAAAACAGTTCCAACAGGTGGGAAGGTACATAAAACATCTCTTGATAAAGGAATAGGTTCCAACTGTAAAGGAAGCGGATTTTCCTTTTCATCTTCTAGGCTGTAAATTAATAAATACAAAATAAAAGAAGTAAAAAAATGTTCTCAACAAAAAGTGATTTCAAATTAAAAGTAGATTTTATCTATCCAAATTACCAGATCCGCACAAATAAGGGTGGAACTGGGGGAGTGTCAGAAATAAACAGAAAAATAAAACCACGAAGATTACTTGGATTTTATTGCAACTGGGGGAGTGTCAGTACCATCCCACACGAAGAGCATCCACTGGTCTCCTTCAGTTTCACACACATGAAGAACCTTGCATTGAAGAGCATAAATAATACCACATTATCATAATGGCAATTTTGAGTAAGAGATGCAGCAGAAGTTGGATAATTCTTAAGAAATATGCAATGGATTAAAGTGGACTGGATTATAAATGAGCACCTTACAAACCAAACTGAAGTCGACACCTTCCTTCAACTCTTTCAGTTGTAGTAAGTCAGTTAACCCTATCAAGGAAAAAGATCATCAGTAGAGGGGTACACGGAAAGCCAGGCTATAAACTCAATTACTCTCAGCAAGTTGTCAAGTTTGTACCAGCATCAATTTGGTGACCAGCCAGCAACCACTTTCGCAGGTCCAATATAATTTTCTTATTAACTTGCTCTATTGGACAAAATTTATCAGAACATTGGTAAGGCTCAAAGCTTGTACTGTTTTTTCCTTCATATAAAGCAAACGATGAGAACTTCTTGTTGAAACAAGCATAAACATCAGGTCCATGAATTCTCATCTGCACAAGATATGTTTTGATTGCTAATAACCACTTTTTGAAATATTGAAAGACTATAAAAAGCCTAAATGTAATTGTTCCACCTATTTAGTATGGTTAGCTGATCTAACTACATTTATCCACTGGTCAGGTCAGTAAAACTAGCATGAAGCGCCATAAACACCATAAAACCAAAATCAAATATGTTCATAAGAACCTATAACAGTTCTTGCACCTCAGGTATGAAACACTAGCACTTCCAAAAAGCTTGAGAGCAGGACTGGACAAAGATGTTATATTACTCAGAAAAATTAGAAACGCGAGAAGGCTTCACTTTCAACATTTATTTTGCAACAAATAACTATTAAAACAAATTTTGAAAACTTTGTGAGATCATATTACCATAACTTTAGATAGCACAATGATGTCTCCCTCTGTTATCCCTTGAGGCAGCTTGTCCATTGTCTCCGTGAAAAAATTAACTGGAAGCGCAGGAGTCGGCCGCGATTCGTCAACGATTCTGATCGAAACATAATAATCTACGTATAGACCACCAAAAAGTTAAAAGGAAAATTTAATTCAACCAGCGCGCATAGATTATACTGAGTATGGAGAAACGGAGTTTTCAGTATGGTTTTTACCAGTTCCTTTAGACTTCCTTTGAATGCCACTCTCGGTGACGACGCCGATGAGATTGACTTTTTGGTTGAGTGAAGCCATGGCGTCTGCTATAGGAAGGAACCACGACATTTTTGCTCTCTTTGAGGGCTGAGAAAATCAACGCATTTTCTCGCTGCAGTGATGGAAATACATGGAGCGCCAAATTGGATCGTTTTGGAACCAAACGTCGGGTAATTTCGAAAATTAAAGTTCAAATCATGGTTCAATTCATGAATGACAGCGTGATAATTACTACCTGTCAAATTTGTAAGAGCATGTGGAGCTTTTTTTTTTCCACTTTTTTAAGAGTTTTTTTTAAGTGTGATTATGAAAGAGGAAATGGGGAAGGGATTAAAAGAAAACAAAAACAAAAAAATCTAACAATTGAAATAATAAATATATAATAGTAAAGTTAAATGTCAGACACTCTAACACGTCCCCGCAGGCGACAGTGTGCGCCATTCGCGAGGTGCGCACCGCTGCTTCTCATCTATTTTCTTTTTGACATGATTTTGTGTTTTGCTGGAGTATGAAAACATGAAAAAACAAACACTCACATCAGTTTCAAAATCATGAATCATTCTTAGACGACTGACAATAATCAAATAATATCTTTTGGTGTGGATGTTCTAACGTAAAATAACATCTTGGATTCATGGAGTGATAACTCAACCTCTGATTGTATTTATTTTTAATTATTCCAGAGCGATGTGATGCACTTGACAAAAATGTAAAAAACTCTTTAATATATTAAAGGATAGAGTAGAAATAACATGCCAAGGACCTTGTGGTCCAGTGGCATCAAACCTTTTCCTCTCAGTGGAGGCACTTTAATATGTTATGTTGAGAAAGTAGTTATGAACAGATACTGCATTGTAATAGAGTTAGTAGTATTCAAAACAATCATTATACTTGGCAAATTATTATTTGGATCGTAATTTACAGAGTTGTGTAGATAACAGACCAAACTGACGTTGTTTTGATATTAAAAAAAATCATTACTCTATGTGCATGTTAGAATAATAAATATTTTGGGGTAAGATCATGTATTTTATGTGTTAGAATAGTATATTTTTATATTTGTTAGAATAATGAAATTTATAGGGTAATATAATATATTTGATGAGTTATAATAATCTACTTTATATGTTATAATAAGGTTTTTTATGAGTTAGAATGATGTATTTTATGTATGTGTTTTTGGACTATAATTTACAAAGTTGTGTGGATCGTAGTCCACACAATAATGATTGTTCATACTTCTCAGCTTTTTATTTCAAGATCCAAAAACATTTCAATAGCATTTGTATGATTGGTTAGAAACCGGAGTCTTGTATTAAAAATAAATAATAATAATAAACTTAGTACAAATTAAACAATGGAACACTTATATATCACCATAGTTATTCCCTACACAATACAATTGAATTATTAAACTATCTAAAATTGTGTAATTCAATCAAAGTTTTGGTAGATCTTGGGCTGAACATGATGAAAGAGATTAACAAAATATGAAAAAAATATAGTACAATTACAAAGCAAATCACATTACAACTTATAATTGAAAGAAACATGTACTGTGTATCTACACTTAAAACAAATAAAGGAACATTAATAAGCTTTAGAACGTTAATGAATATTGCCGGCCGGATTTTCATCGCCGGTGAGTGACGGTGCCGGCCATTGAAAACGAAGCTTGATATCCACTAGTAACGGCAGTTTTAGAAGCGACGGGAGACATCATCGAACCACCACCGTTGGCAAGATAGTTCACACGGGGAGAGCGTTGATCGGAGAAATGGTCGAGAGCGGCCGGAGGCTGCAGCCTTCTCCCGTGATGAGAAGAGCCGTCGGCGGCGGCGGAGTCAGCTCCGATGAGCAAGTGGTAGCTCCGGTTAGAGGCGTCGGAGAGGCACCGGAAGCTATGGTGATTTGGCCTTTGCTTCTTGATGGCGTGGAGAAGATATGGGATCAATCCTTCCATTTCTTCTGTCTTCACTTCGTTCACTGAAAAAAATTTCTGGCTCAATTGCGTTCTTCGTCGCACTGGAAGAAATTTATGGCTCTGTCCCTGGATAAACAGGTATTGTATTTGAACTTTAGCTTGTTGAATGTTGATATGTAATGTGGTATTTACTCAACGGGGACATATATATTTATAGGGGAAATTAAGGATAAGGTAGAAGGTTGGCGGAACATTCAAGAGCAGGTGCATATGATAAAAAAGATGTTTATGGGCTGGATGAACCTGAATGACCCAAAAGTCATGAATACACATGTTGATGACTATGAATATTCTGTAGAGGCAAGTTGGCAAGTGGCCTTGGCAACCTTGTACAAAAGTCAACCACGTTTAAAGTCAGAAACATCGTATCATAATTCATATGTGTATGCATGCCGTGAGTTTTTGACCGCTTTGTTATCTTTACCCTAATAAAATTATAGGAAAAGTCTACTGTGCAAACTGCAAGGTAATTAAATTGTAAATACTTGGACACTAATACAAAAGTCAACAACGTTTAAAGTCAGAAACAACATATCATATATATCGTGAATGCCGTGAGTTTTTGACCGCTTTATTTTCTTTATCCTAAGGGGTGGTTTAACTAATTTTTATAATATAATAATAATAATAACAACAACAAAATATATAAAATAAATATATGTTTATATAATCAAATATACATGTGTGTATATTTGTATGTTTATTTTTTTTATTAATATTAAAGCATTGATATACATTCATACATATAAATGAATAATGTATAAATTAGTCACTGAACCTAATTTGAAAGTGCAATTAGACTACTAAATAATAAACAATGTAATTAGGCCACTCAACACCCCAAATACACAATTTCACCCGATAACAAGTTACCATCCATTTATTATTGTTGCCTACTTACGTGGATGCATGGTGAGTTGGGATGGCTACTTTTTATTCTTATTTTATTAAAACTCTAATGTTTGTACTTAAAATATTAATATGCAATTATATTTATAAACAAAAACACTATTAAAATTAAAATACAATATATTTTGTAAGATAAAAGTAACACTACGTTATTGTTAAAAAAATTGAATGTTGTACTTAATTAATTAATACCAAATTTATGTTTGAACAACAATATAATAATTAAAAAAAAATCAATATCAAAGTATTAATTGTCTCATCCTCAAGAGGCAAGAGCATCGAATCTTTGTTGCATAAGAGGCATGCATATAAGTCTTCAAATTCTCAATCTCATATTGCATCTTGCATACTCAATATTATTTAATGGTTGTGAGGTTGGTGTTATATTATCTTATGTGTTAGCATTTATTTAACCACAAACGAAGCTACCATGCTTATGAGCCAATTATATAAACTATTTTTTTTTCTTATCATGCTCGCCAACTGCATTATATATACAATGGACTCTCATCTACATCTCTTCCATTTTGTGTTACTACGACCTCCCATTACAATGCAATTTGCTCTTACAAAAGTTAAAAAATTTAGTACAAATTTTTATATATCTAAATTCCTATTTATATTTATAAAAACAAAAAAAAAAACAAAAAACAAGATAAATAAGCGTACATGAATTTATTAGTATTTATGAATTACTGGTGTGTGAGATTTATTATTATTAATGTTGGTTGTTGTTTTACAATTAACACGAGTTTAATGTGTGAGACAGCTGGGTGCCGCATGAAGGTTAGTTGACGTTTGAATATTATATTGAATTGGATGCTCGATTTCGTTATTAAGTAATCCACTAAGTAGAATCTTTCGTTAATTGTCGGAGACGTAAGCGGATTGCATTTTCACTAATCCTGCTTTGAATTTTGGTGGTGTCCACTGTCAATATACCAGACATTTGGTATGTTTAATTTATTACGATGGCAAATTGACTAATAAGTAATAATGTTACATCAGAACATGTATACGTACTACTTAAGATTAAAAATTAAAGTAATATTCATTGCCTAAGAATGCCATGAATTTATTGATTATTTCTAACATCCTATTGATCTAACACCATCGAGTTATAAATTAAAAAAAATAAAAAATAAAAAACAGAGAACATAATATTATTATATTCCACCATACAAATTAAATAATACGGAGTATATCTACAGTTCATAGGAATAAAATAAACAACACTTTTGGAATATGGCCGGAAGTTTCATCGCCGGTGATTGACATTGACAGTGGCGGGCGAAGCTTGATAGCCACTCGTGACCGCAGTTTCAGTACCATTATTGTGTTTAGAGGCAGCAGGAGACATAACGGAACCAGTTCCGGCAACATTCTTGGAAAAACAGCCCAAGCCGCGGGGAGAGCGCTGGTGATCGGAGAAATAATCGGGCTGGAAATCGGAGAAGGTTCTCCGGTGAGAAGAGCCGTCGGCGGAATCATCAGCTCCGATCAACAAGTGGTAGCTCCGGTTATGAGGCTGCTTTTGCTTCTTCATGGCGTGGAGCAAATACGGGATCAATCCTTCCATCTTATTCTTCTTCAAATCTTCCTTTCAATCCTTTGTTGATTATCTGCTAAGGTGCTTAGTTTGCTGGCTGGCTGGCTAGTACATGCAATTCTCAACTTGTGATATGTAATATTTATAGCGGAAGTTTGAAGAAGGTTAGGTGTGATTAAGGCGTAGCGTTTTCCTATTCCTATTATTATAAGGAATCTGGTTATAATAATATTAAGTGTTTGATATGCAATGCAACACTAATAATTTAATAGTTAGACTTCCTTTATAATTAGGAGTCTGGTTAGAGTTTAGAATATTTAATGATAACAGAACGGGCCCAACATGCCAGCGGGAATCTTAAACGGGACCTCCTGCTGAATGACATTGATCGAGTCCAAGGGCGGCACCCCAGCCATATTAGGAACTAAGACAGCAGGATTGGAGATTTTGCCTCTCCTCAGCCTTCTGTTCATTTAGGAAATCCATATAAGGATACATAGGTGCGGACCTTCACGTACCGAACTCGGCTTTTCACACTTGGTCCCACGGACGGCGCAAAAAATGATATGAATAAAAGTGGAGGATGTGTACGAAACAGAAATAATATTATTATTCACGATAGAGTACAACGATGTTTAGATGACCCGGTCCGGTTAATTGGTTGTCTTTCTCTCACCGTCCAAAAGTCTATCTATCCTCCATAAATGCGGTATTTATAGGTAGAGAAAAAGACAAGCCCTGCCCTGTCGGCATGGGGAGCATGTGTCGGACATGCACATGACCGACTATGGGCGGAAAAAAGATCATACACGTGGTGGTCCTAATTAACCATCATTCAGCTATCTCCTAGCTCGACAGCTCGGAGATCAGCGTGTAACCTTCGGACATCTCCCAAGGTAAAACCATAGGTCCCCTGTACCGTACCAGTTCGGTTCAGATCCGCCTTCCCAAACCGAAATTGAAGGTGGTCAATATGCCGACCTAATGCACGCAAAATACCAGTATGGAGAAAATGACCCCTATCAGTCACACTTTTGGTATCGAGATCTTTGAGTCCTCTATTTTTTTTTTAAGTCACGCTTATCCGATATTCCACAAAATAATTCACTAATACTACTCATATATTTACCATAAATTTGCCTCTTTTTTTTACTCCACTAAAGTCACACTATTGCTATTTACATTATTTATTCTGCATCCGGTTTGGAGAAGAGGAATCACAACCGTCAATACCTTGTGAATAATGCTATTTCGTATACGTATAGAGATGAAAGATCCAATTAATATGAATATATATAATATAACTTGTGGCCTAGTGGGTGAATAATATTTTACTACCTAACGCAATGTGTTTGAATATATGTTTTATTTGTTTAGTTTAAACTATAATTGGTGAGATCAAAACATCTCTTTTAAAAAATAAATTTACATTATTAAAAATCTTGAAAATATACAAATAAAAATTCATCAGATCAAAGCTTGGCTCAGCTTGCATTATTTATATCCCTAAACATAATACGGAGTATTTAATTACTACGGAGTATATTAAAAGTAAAAAGATAAGACGTGACGCTTCAAGCCTTCATCATTATACAGTTAACAAAAGGTAAGTTGCGAATGTCACAGCTTGTCGCCTTGACGGTGGATGATCATGGCGTGAAGGGGACTTAAAAAAAAAAAACAAAAAACAAAGAATATAATATTATTTATTAGACCATACAAAATTACAAATTAAATGATATATCTACACTTCATAGGAATAAAGTAAACAACACTTTGAAATATCGCCGGAAGTTTCATCGCCGGTGATTGACATTGACAGTGGCGGCCGGAGCTTGATAGCCACTCGTGACCGCAGTTTCAGTACCATTATTGTGTTTAGAGGCAGCAGGAGACGTAACGGAGCCAGCTCCGGTAACATTCTTGGGAAAACAGCCCAAGCCGCGGGGAGAGCGCTGGTGATCGGAGAAATAATCGGGCTGGAAATCGGAGAAGGTTCTCCGGTGAGAAGAGCCCTCGGCGGAATCAGCTCCGATCAGCAAGTGGTAGCTCCGGTTAGAGGTGTCGGAGAGGCACCGGAAACTATGGCGGCGGCTATGAGGCGACTTTTGCTTCTTCATGGCGTGGAGCAAATACGGGATCAATCCTTCCATCTTCTTCTTCAATTTTTCAAATCTTCCTTTGTTGATTATCTGCTTAGTTTGCTGGCTGGCTAGTACATGCAATTCTCAACTTGTGATATGTGATATTTATAGCGGAAGTTTGAAGAAGGTTAGGTGTGATTAAGGTGTAACGTTTTCCTATTACTATTAGGATAAGTTATGATAATATTAAGGGAGTGTTTGGTTCAAGGTATGCAAGATAACCAAGGTAATATGTCCTTTGGAATGTTGGATTGCAATGTTTGGTTCAAGTTATATTATTTTCCCAAGAAATGTGATTTACCCTCCACATAGGATTTTTAGCTATTTTGGAGGGAATGTGAATCCCTTACTTGTCTAAGGTTATGTGATATTCCCTTACATTTTTACTCTTTATGCCCTTTTAACAATATATAATGTTTAATATAATCTTTAAACAATATGCTATAACATAATTTAAAATATAAAAATAATTAAATACAATTAAACTATTAAAAATATTTTTCTTTAATTTTAAAAATTTACAAAACAACTACATAAATACATTATTTAAAAAATACATTATTTATTGCATGTGTGTTAGTTAATTATTTTTAAATTATTTACTTATATATTTTATCATTGCTTATTTAATTATTTTAATTTTGAAGTTTACTAACATACATGAAAAATTGAAAATAGATTAAGGGTATAAAAGTTTTAAAAAAAAAACCATTATAACATAAAAGATAACTCTCAACCAAACAAGTTTATATTATATCCCCGAGTTTTAACCAAACACAGAAATCTAATATTCCCTGCAATTTAACATTCCCAGTAATCCAACAATCCCTAAGGTAATCTAACATTCCGTGAACCAAACGCCCCCTAAGTGTTTGATATATGGTGCAACACTAATAACTTAATAGTTAGACTTTCTTTATGATTATGAGTTTCGTCAGAATTTAGAAGATCTAATAATATACTACACATACATAAACATTTGTTCAAAATTATGGATTGAGGTTAGTATGATATTTATTCTCACATATTAATGATTTTATGTGATATAATTAATCTAAAAGGATGTCCAAGTTGGATAATACAATGATTAATGATGTGGTTATGGTCGGGCCTGATGGATAAAGAAAACAGATCGAATTGAAGCGGAAGTTGATGAGGATGAGCGCAGGAGACGGAAGTAGAATGATGGCGGGGACAACCTGGTATAAAAGTCAACAACGTTTGAGGAATTGGCGAATTTGACCGGTGTGAAGCCCAACAGCAATTGGCGGCTTAACGCGCAATATACATGAATATAATGATGATGAGTGACCATTATCTTTGCTAAGAACACTGTCATTTTCCACTTCCCACAAGCAATCATCATCTTTAATACAAAGTTGTATTCTAAGTTATAACTTATTATACTGAATCTGTTATAATGCAATATCTATTTATAACTATTTTCTCAATCTATTGAAGTACAAAGAGTCAATATCGCCTCAACTGAGGTTTGAACCCACCCCTTTCCATATGAGAGTGCAATCGGTGCTAGTATATAGTTAGGTCAAACAAAGTTTACATTACCAAATTACTAAAAATCAACTGGAGTAAGACATTGGTCTAGTTGATAAATTGTACTATATTAAGAGATTCATTATTATTACAAACGTTGAGAGTTTAAGTTTATGTTAGACGTCTTAGGCACAAAAGGGTACAAATTGATTTTGAATACGAGAGTTAGATTGGGCAGATAGATTAAGCCTATGCCATCATCAAATAGATCAACGACAATTAAACCCTAACTATATTCAGCATTAGAATGACAGTTGGAAGTTGGAACTTGGAAGGCCTTTGAAGTTTGACTTCATGGAGGCAATTGTTTGAAACGGAACTGGTTTGCGTCTTCCCCAATCCCATTGTTTTATGATTGCCTGTTTTGAACCTTGGTCCTAGTCAACGGAGGGATTATTCAACAATGCTACTTCAATCTATATAATATTTATTAACCCATATTAAACAACAAGCTGGAATAGCTCAGTTGGTTAGAGCGTGTGGCTGTTAACCACAAGGTCGGAGGTTCAAGCCCTCCTTCTAGCGTCATTTTGCACCCTGCCAGGCTGCCAACCCAATACATGTGTAATCTGTTCGACCCAATAAATACCATATAATGATAGCCCAAAAATCACCACATGTCCGGCCCAATAAATATCATATAATTGCAGAGTGCAGACCAATAACGATTACTGTCCGTACTCTCTAAGAATTGAAAATTCAAGTTGATTTTTTAAATTAGTTATCTAATGATCCACTGAAAGTGTCAAATCAAGCAAATTGACATTTTGTTAGCGTAACTCAACCTATAATTCAATAAGAATACTACAACAAAGAAACAATAAACCATTTAGAGAGAGAGAGAGAGAGAGAGAGAGAGAGAGAGAGAGAGAGAGAGAGAGAGAGAGAGAGAGAAGAAGAAGAAACAATAAACCAATTCGATGGACTAACAAGTAACAACCTTCATCTACATCTCGTCACCGCCCACCCTTTCATGTCACGACACTGCAAAAAATGTTGAAAAAATGGAAGCTGCAGCCTTCCAGGCACCAATATAAATATAAATATATATATATATATATTTATACAATTAGTTATTTAAAAATGTATCAATAATGTTAAGAAACATACAAAAAAAAAAAAAATGTACTGTACCACAAAAAGTACTACACAAACAAAAAAAAAGAAGGAATAAGGGTAAAATATGCCATTGAACTACACACGAAACTGTAATTAGGACATTGAACTAAAAAACAATACAATTGGGTCCCTGAACTACACAAATTCATGCAAATTAACCCAAAGTGACTTGTTTGACTTGATCTTCCGGTTATCAACTTAAAAAATAATATTTTAAAATAATTTTAAATAAAATACTTATTAAAATTAAATTTAAAATTAAAAAAAGACCCAATTGACTTGTTCCTGTTTTTAGTTTTTTTTTTAATTAATTAATTTATTTAAGATTATTTTACAATATTATTTTTAAAGTTAGTAACCGGAAGATCAAGTCAACAAGTCACTTTGGATTATTTTGCATGAATTTGTGTAGTTTAGGGACCCAATTGCATTAATTTTTAGTTCGATGGCCTAATTGCAGTTTCGTGTGTAGTTCGATGACCTATTTGATCATTATTCAAAAAAAAAATGCATCATATCTCACCACACAACCACACTTAATAGTGCGTTTTTCAAACATTGTGATGTGCGTTTATGCGTATCTACTAGTGCGTTTTATGATGATGCATACCTAATTATGCGTTTTTTGGTATACTGGTGCATCTTTTTGTTGCGTGTTTTCTAACACTATCGACGCTTTTTTACGTAATTAATGGTTCGACCGTACCGGCCGCACGTTAAGACATAACCACAATTAACTTTATTCGTTCATTTGTGATGATCTATAATAATGATGATACATTAACGAATAACTGATAGTAATATGTTATCGGAGAGTAAAAGTGAGTGAGTAAACATTGATAAATCATTTAATAAATAAAACTCATATATCAAATGACAGAATTCTTGTTATTATTTATTTTTCTATTCTTGTATTAATAAAATGCTCCTTATCGAATTGCTGATTTCGCTGGCATCTTTTAATGACTTCTTCAGTCCCACGTTCTAACCTCTAACTACTGCGTACTGTTTGAGTGTTTTTCAAAATAAAAATTTGGATACAGAGAGAAAATTATTAAAATTTCTAGAAAATTAATCAACTCAGATCACCATCAAGCACTGCAGAAGAAACTGATAGATAAGGGGATACAAACACGCAGAAGGAACCCTTTAAAGCACGAAATTTCCTAAAATCGATATAGCTTCTAGATTCTGCTTTGTTCCGTCAATCTCTCTCCCGCATTATTCTATTTGAAATCCGAGGAAATGGGAAGTTCTGAGGGATCGAAAGGTGTAATCTTGCTAGGGTTTCTGCTGCTGCTGATCCTACTCCAGTCGGCGGCAGGTCGGTTCGTGGTGGAGAAGAACAGCTTGAGAGTGCTTTCACCGGAGAACATCAAAGGCAATTACGATTGTGCCATTGGCAACTTTGGGATTCCTCAATATGGGGGTAGCATGTCCGGGACTGTGGTTTATCCCAAGGATAACCGCAAGGGCTGCCGGAAATTTGAGGATTTCGACATTTCTTTCAAGTCCAAGCCGGGTTCTCTGCCTACATTTGTCCTTCTCGATCGTGGAGGTGCTAAAATTTGCCTTTATATGTAATATTTTATCTGAGGATGATTACTGCTTGTTCTTATACTTCATTATGTTAATTTTGTATTCTTTGATTTGCTGGGATAAGTATAATTGATATACTTAGCTATATGTAAATGATGCTTTAGATAGGAGGCTTGATGTTGACAGTACTCTTTAGTTTATACATATTGTTTGTAGTTGTTTATTGTTTTGATGCTGTCAAATGAAATTGTGGACATCAACAAAATTGAAAGGTTTTTTTTTTTTTGGGGAGATTAACAAGGAAAATTGAACAGAGAAATTTTCTAAAATTCTTTAGAAAGTTAACATAAACATGGAGATTGGAGAATCTGTTTTTGAATAGATGATCATATGCTAGTTCAGATCCCCCTGATGTCTTCTTTTGGAACAGAGGAGTTTCTAAGGGCAGGCTAATGAATGCTGAAGCTATTGAGCGGTCTTTTGAATTTTTAGCCACTAAATAGGAAGTCACTAAGTTGTCAATGGATCCATGCATTTGTTCTGAAAATTTGAGCCTAATTACACTATTTCTTTGCAGAGTGCTTTTTTGCATTGAAGGTCTGGAATGCCCAGAATGCCGGTGCTTCTGCTGTTCTAGTTGCAGATAACATGGAAGAACCACTGATAACCATGGATACCCCTGAAGAGGATGTTTCTGCTGCAGAATATGTTGAGAATGTAACAATTCCATCTGCACTTATTGACAAGAATTTTGGCGAGAAATTGAAGAAAGCAGTTAATGGAGCAGACCTGGTTAATGTAAATTTAGACTGGAGAGAAGCTGTTCCTCATCCTGATGATCGTGTGGAATTTGAGCTGTGGACTAACAGTAATGATGAGTGCGGTTTTAAGTGTGACATGTTGATGAAGTTTGTGAAAGATTTTAAAGGTGCTGCTCAGATCCTCGAAAAAGGTGGCTACACTCAGTTTACACCCCATTATATAACTTGGTATTGCCCTCAGGCATTCACTATTAGCAGACAATGCAAGTCACAATGCATTAATCATGGCAGATATTGTGCACCTGATCCTGAGCAGGACTTTAGTTCAGGTTATGATGGAAAGGATGTTGTTCTTGAAAATTTGAGGCAGCTTTGTGTCTTTAAAGTTGCCAATGAGAGCAAAAAGCCATGGGTTTGGTGGGATTATGTGACTGATTTCCAAATTCGATGTCCCATGAAAGAGAAGAAATATAACAAGGAATGTGCTGACGAAGTCATCAAGTCCTTAGGTAATTTATTGTTTCCTCCTGCTGCTGGCTTGCTGGGGTATTAATCTGTAAAACAAGAATTGATGCTAGGGTATTTTGCATACAGGTCTTGATTTGAAAGGGATTGAAAAGTGCATGGGAGACCCTAGTGCTGATGCTGACAATCCTGTTTTGAAAGAAGAGCAAGATGCTCAAGTAAGTGTCAACATCTTTGTCCTAAGCGATTCAACACATTTTTTTTAATTGTTCACGCATTTTGACTAGTGAAACTTTTGCAGGTTGGTAAAGGATCGCGAGGTGATGTCACTATATTGCCCACTCTTGTTGTCAATAACCGACAATACCGAGGTTAGATTGACAGTTTGGTACTTATACACTCATATCTTTGTGGGAATTCAGACATTTTTTTCTCAAAAACATTTGTGTGCAGGGAAGTTGGAGAAAGGTGCTGTTTTAAAGGCTATTTGTGCTGGCTTTGAGGAAACCACAGAGCCTGCAGTTTGTTTGAGTGATGGTATGTTTGTAACTTTGCTTAAAGCAAAGTGTTCGACAATATGTTTTTGCGTTGCTTGAACTTAAAATGCGTATCTTCTTACTACACAGATTTAGAGACAAATGAGTGCTTAGACAATAACGGTGGCTGCTGGCAAGATAAAACAGCCAACATTACCGCCTGCAAGGTTCTTTCCTAAACTTTAGCAGATTATATTCTTCTCTGTAACTTTTTCAAAATTTTTTTTTTTTTTTTGGAAAAAGATAAGCTTCATAAATTAGGCATTATCAGCCATCAAAACATCAAACAAAGCAGGGAATGGGATACTATTCCATTCCATACGACCTGGCCTAGAAATGGCATCTCTAGCTAGTAAATGAGCTGCCATTTTCGCAGATCGCTTAGCGAACAAAAAGTTAATAGAACCAAAACATTTAGCTATTTCTTTAATGTCATCAAGAATAAGATCAAAAGTAGATAATCCACCATCTCTCTTCAGACCCTCTACAAACAGCTCTGCATCTGTTTCAACTTGAACCTGGGTAACATGCTGATTCTTAAGCCATCTTAGGGCGTCCCTCATTCCCACAGCTTCTGCCACACTAGAGTTGTAATTGCCTCTCCTCTGGATTTGATTAGCAGCCACAAAAGATCCATTAGCCTCTAAGGGTACACCCAAAACGCATCTTAGTTGAGTTGGTATCAACTCCTTGGGAGGGTTTGCACCATTTTCAGCCTGTGACTCAGAATTGTACCTGTGAGAGTTATGAACATTATTTGCTTCATTCCAGCTCTGTAAATAGAGATCAGCTTACTACACAGATTTAGAGACAAATGAGTTCTTTCCTAATTTTTAGCGGATTATATCCTTCTCTGTAACGTTTTCATATTTTAGTAATGCCATATTGTGCATATTCAGGATACATTTCGTGGAAGAGTCTGTGAATGCCCCATGGTTGATGGTGTGCAGTTCAAAGGAGATGGTTACAGTTCTTGCAAGCGTGAGTGTAAAGTTTATTTACCCAATATTTATTTATTTAATTATGCTCATCCCCTCTATCATGCTTTGGCTTCATTCATATGAGTCCATATTTGCAGCAAGTGGACCAGGCCGATGCAAACTGAATCATGGAGGCTGTTGGCATGAAACTCGAAATGGACGTAGTTATTCTGCTTGTGTGGTCAGTTCATTTACAGATTCTTTTCCTATCATCATCGTGGTTGAAACTTAGTTTGATTTAAATTCCTGATTTGCTCTCAACAGGATGAGGAAGATGGCAAGTGCACATGCCCTCCAGGATTTAAAGGAGACGGCAAAAGTTGTCAAGGTATTTTTCTCTTTGGGAATATTTTTAAAGCGTATTCTATTAGAAAATTCATCATGTTTTAAGGGAACTCCAAATAGAGCCAAGGTGTTTTTGTACTAATATCTTTGCTTGGGCATCCACTGGATGATGCAAATTGTGGATAAATACATGCCTTTTCATTTGAAAATTCTTAATTTAAATTTGTTCTTTATTCTTTGAAATAGATATTGATGAATGCAAGGAAAAGAAAGCCTGCCAGTGCCCCGAATGCAGCTGCACAAATACCTGGGGTAGCTACGAATGCACTTGTAGCGGTGACCTACTGTACATGAGAGACCACGATACTTGCATTAGTGAGTTTAAAAATTATTACTTCACACTACCAAGAAGTGTATGTATTGTATACACACTTATAAGGACAAGTTATCTTGATTCTCATTTGCAGGTAAGAAGGCTGCGACTGAAGTCAGGTCTGCGTGGACTGCTGTCTGGGTCATTATTATAGGACTCGCCGTGGCTGCTGGTGGGGCATATCTTGTATACAAATATAGATTTAGGGTAAGTTTAAAACACAACAGATTTGTAATGGTCTTTGGTCATACTTATCACTGGACATTAAATATTTTTTGGATGATGAAGGAAACTCACAGCCACTAGGTGTGCACTAGATAAATCCCGCTTTGGGACTTTAGCTGGCAAAGGACTACAATGAGACGAACCAGCCTAGGTTATCCATACTTGGCTGGTTCAAACCAAGAAGGTCAATAGACCGCTTTTGCTAGGAGTCGAATATGTAACTTTGTAGTTACCAAGTCAACAGCATGACCGACTTAGTGACACTACATTTCTCCACACTCAATTGTGCTTTTGGTTTGTGACCTAACCTTTTGTGTGGTGTTTAATTCAGTCATACATGGACACGGAGATCAGGGCCATAATGGCGCAATACATGCCACTCGACAGCCAAAATGAAGTTCCAAGCCATGTTTCTGATGACCGTGCCTGAAGGGTGTTTACTTGTCGCTATGCGTCCAAGAATGAAGTTTCCCGGAACTTTGCAAGAACTGTGCAGGAGAAGGGGAAGCCTCTAATCATTACCATTCTTTCGGAATCGTTGCACAGGGATCAAATGCCTCTTTTCCTATCAAGGGTTGGTAAAATTATTTGGGAGAGTTGTAAATTATGTCAGACAATAAACTTATAAAGATCTTGTTTGGTGTCTTGTAACTTCGTGAGCTAGGAATTAGCTAAGGTGCACCAGGGAATGTGGGATTATGTAGATCCCCTCTATGGTGAATGCTTTTAACGAGTGCATTTGTTTTTCTTATGCAACAGGAAATCAGTACACTTAGAAATGGTGAATGGTGACTAAGATTTGTACCGTTACAGTTTACAGATTATTTCCACGTCTTCTTTGTTTCTCATGTTTTAGAGCATCCATAATAGTGGAGTTTTTTGTTTTGTTTTTTTTTTTTTTTGGTTTTTGAGGAGTTTTTAGTGGGAATGCAGTTTACATGAAGTTTTTGACTTTCTTGTCAGAAGTAAGTTCCAAACGAGTTTTTGGAATTTCCCACCAAATGCATGTGTGATTTGTGGCTAAATATTGGGCCCACCAATACATATATTCAAGTTATGGTTACTAGTTTAGACAAATTATTGTGTAGATCATGATTCACAAAGTGCTAGCAAATCATAACAAAAAATGCATCTTTAATATATTAAAAATACATTATTCGTTCTTTCAAAAAAAAAAACAGTATTCGTCTTTTAAAAAAAACACATTATTCATGTACTTAATGCACATTATATAAAATAATGTACTGAAAGTACTTAAATAATGTATTTTTTTTAAATACAATGTATATTTTTAATATATTAAAAGTACATTATTTGTGTAGCTATAATGATTGACCAGTTTATTAGTCTGGAGAAAATATTGGGCCCTGATATTTTCTGGAATGATTACAAAGCCCGTCAAAATCATTTCCGGGTACTCATTGGGAAACCAGACTGGTAAGTTTAAACCGTATAACTCCCAGATGGATGATGTACGAGGTGAAGCCCCAAAAGTAAATAAAAGAATAAATAAAAATTGCTCAAAATAATCACATTCAAATCTCATGAGTGACGAAGATGCTGTGAATTTGTGTTTGATCTCCCAATTTCCAATTCGGCTAAGCTAAAACCTCAGGGAGAAATACAAAAAAAAAATTCTTCGCTATAGAAAATTGATCTCAAATTTCTTCAGCTCCAATTGATCAGCTACAATGGTGGTTTGTAAATGCCGAAAGGTATCCGCTCTCGAAACCTCTCGTTCCTTCTCTCTGTACATCTGTTTATGCATAATTATACGTTCTTTGAGAAATGGTGATTCTGGCTATGTAAGCAAAACGGTTGTGCTGCGAATATTAGATCTGAATATCCGATCGAGGCTGTAATTTGCAATCCGAAGCATTTGTTTATCTGGAATTTTATTTTTAGCGTTGTTTTTAATTTATGAATCCAGACTAGATGTCTGGCTTTTGTTGGTTGATCTACGGCGTAATTTAAGGTATTGGAGAGGGGAGAATTGGTGTTTACGTTATTGCTTACTGTTTCCTGAGTTTCCACATTAGCCATTGTTGTTGAAAATTTTTTCTAACTTAAATTGATTTAGAGCTAGTTTAGTGGTCTATCACTATTTGGATTGGTTACTGGGAAAGGTAGTTGAAATTCTTTTGATGGCAATGGCTTTATTCAGATTTCTTACAGATTGTATTGATGTGGTTGCAGGCGACTAAGTTGTACTGTTTTGTACATAAGGTACCTGTATGTGGAGAATGCATATGCCTTCCAGAACATCAAATATGTGTGGTACTATTTGAAACTTCAATAAATTCTTCCAAATTATCACTTTAATTGAGTCTGTAATTGATCATATTATGAAATTACAGCAAACTGGCATCACCTATGTCTTTTTTTTCTTGTTATTTTATTCATTCTTAATGAATTCCATCATTTTAGATCCGAACCTACTCTGAATGGGTCATAGATGGAGATTATGATTGGCCTCCAAAATGTTGTTCCTGCCATGATGTGCTCGAGCCGACAACTGATACTCAATCTATCCGATTGGGTTGCTTGCGTATGTATACCAGCTGATGGAATTTAACAATTGTGCATGTGATCCTTTTTGGATGTTATGCATTCCCATTTGTATACTGACTTTATGCTTTTATTTGCAGATGTAATACATAAAAATTGCTTCATATCACATATTAAAGGTTTTGCACCACACACTGCTCCAGCTGGATATGTGTGCCCTGCCTGTTCAACTGCAGTAAGTAATACTTCCAAAAGTAACACCTCTTTTTTCTTACTTTAACTAGATCATTCCTCTTGCATTAGAAGAAGTGATGGACTTTAGAGAAATATGTATTACCTAATGATAATGGTACTCCATAATATATCCATCCTAATTATATTTGTTTGGGAAGTGTAAGGACTTGGCTGGAGTTAAGGATAAGCTGGATAGTTTGGTTTTCACTGAAGCATCTAGAATAAGCACTGAGATAGTGCTCTTATTTATTCACAGCATTTTTCATGAAAATTCTTCCTGCTTTGATTGCTTTGTGTTAGTTAAATGAAGGTGGAGTCTAGGTCTACTTTGTTACAATGTGAAGCTATTCTTCCTTATTGTAAAGGCATAACGACAAGACTATTAATGATGTGAATAATTGATAGACATTTGACCATGTATGCTTTTGTCCATAGGGACCCTAATATGATTTTGTGTTGCCTTAATTGTTGTTCTTCAGTGAGATTTCAAAATTTCAATCCAACGCCTGACCCATAATTTGAAGATTCTGATTCAAAAATTCAAAAATATTAGGGAATGAAAGTAATTTTGATTATGAGAGATACTGGGAGTAGTAAATGTAAATTTTGTTGGTCATCTTTGATTTCTGAGATGTGCTTTTGTTGATGTAGATATGGCCTCCTAAAAGTGTCAAAGATTCAGGATCTCGTCTTCATTCAAAACTGAAAGAGGCAATTCTTCAGGTATTTGTTTGTTAAGAAATATTGAATAAATCATATCCATGGACACTTCTGTAACTCTACTTTGATGCGGTGCAGACTGGTATGGAGAAAAATTTGTTTGGAAATCATCCTGTTTCATTGCCAGCAACAGATTCTCGAAGTCCTCCACCAGCTTTTGCTTCAGATCCGTTGAAGCAAGTTTCTACAGCTGACTCTAGTAGTAAAGACATTGAAGGATACATAGCTCCCCCTGCAACAGGTTCTGGCAAACCTTCGGCCCTGGACATAGATGACCCCAGCTCAGCTACTTCACCTCGAACCAACCATGAGTCCAATTTCATTAAGAGCACAAGCCCACATGGCGTAAGCAAATTTTATTGTTTTTATCCATTGTACAATGGGTGAAAGGCTTCCTTGATTAGTTTGATGCATGCATCTATACTTGATGTAATGCATGGGTGATACATGTTCTTTTATTTACTTGGTATCCGTTATCTCACATGCTTTCATCAAATTTCATCTTTCCCAGCCTGGTGCTACTACACGAAAGAGCATGACGCAAGCTGATAAACAAAACTCTGAAGTTTCATATTATGCTGATGATGAAGATGGAAACCAGAAAAAGTACACAAAAAGGGGTGAGAACATGTTATGTGGCTCTAATCTGCTCAAGTAGTTGTGAAAAAGATCTTGCAAATTCATGATACTCAATGGACAAAGAAAACTCTATTCCAATCTTCCTTTATTGTCAATACTATATATTAAAGGAAGCATGTTATATTATGATTTGGATTATTCTATAAAGATTCCTGCAGGTCAAATTAATGGTTTTTTCTCTACAGGTACATTCCGACATAAGCTTCTTAGGTCATTACTGCCTTTCTGGTCAAGTGCATTACCAACACTACCTGTAACTGCACCTCCACGAAAAGAAACATCAAACACTGATGATGTGCCAGAAGGTCGTACTCGACAACATAGATCTTCAAGAATAGATCCAAGAAAAATTCTCCTCATTATAGCAATCATGTAACACTTACTGCCTCTTGGTTTCTTTAAGTTGTTGAGTTCTCAATATTTCCTGTTTTCTTCTACTTTGATTTTTAATATAACACATCTGCCTATTTAATTTGCACAAGAGAATTTGAGGCATAGAAGAATATACAGTAGGATATGTGATGGAACCGAATCTAGTCATTATCTATAGGGATCTATGTACAAGTAGTTAAGATTGGTGCTGAAATCATGTGCATAAATATAATGGACTAAATTGCTAAACTTAAACAATCTTCTAGGTGAAACTATGTGACCTCCGAATTGGTTTCTTGAATATTTCCTATCCCTGTCCCATTATGACCAAATTACACATTCATCAGAAGTTTCTGCAAGTACCTGGCTGGAATATCATAAAACATTTTAAATTGGAAGATAATTGATAGTTTCATTTGCAACTAGAATTAGAAAATCAATTGAGGGAAAGCAAAAGGAAAAGAGGAAGGTGGAACATGAAATAGACAAGAATATACTAGGATGCACGAACCTTTTATATCATGTAATACCAGGGGTGCTTGAATATTCAGGATGCCTGAGACGATAATCATTTTTCTAGTCTAATATATGGAGTATATTGTAACTATGGAAATAACCAATTGTTCTTACTTGTAGGGCTTGCATGGCAACAATGGGCATCCTGTACTATAGAATTGCACAGAATGGTTTTGAGGAGCTCCCCGGAGATGAGCAGCAGTGACTTTCACCTTACAAGCTATGTTGCAGCTTGATCGGTGGTGTATCATTTGAAAGATCAAAATGTTCCTTGTCAGATGCCATTTGTTCCCTTTAGCTCTTCTTGGTTGGGGATTTCTTGGCAACTCTTGAATTCAATTTGTGGAAATAGCAATGGTTGGTTGTTCAGTCAGTTAAAGAGAACTCACAGGACAGAATTATTGTGTCTTTTATTGCTGATCTTCTCACGTCTTATAACATCAACATCTTTACTTTATTCTTAATTTTCCATTTAATCTACAAAATAGTGACCCAAGTTCATTTCAGTATGTAACTATCTCTTTGCTTCTCAACATGAAATGTATACCTTGCAGTCCTGAAGGAGGAGAGCAATTGCAAAGGAGTAGTGAAGCCACTTGGACAGGTGGTGTGTTTCTGTTGTTAGTATCTCTGTTTGTTGTTTGTTTTTTGGTTTTTTTTTTTAAATTTTAGTCTTAAATGTTAATAATAATATAAAAGTTATACTACCTCTGTGAATTTAGACAAAACAATTCCTTTTGGTGACTAATTGGGAATTGACTTCTTTTTTACAAATTTTTATTGCCAAATATAAATTTTTGCAATAAATCTTTGAGCTATATGCTCTTAGTACAGCTCAACTAGTCAATCAATCTAAAATAATTTTATCAGTTTTGTTTTGCTAGCAATCGTATAAAAAAAAAAGGGTATGAATTTGTGTCATTAATGTACAAATCTAGTGTATAGTTCGATTCCTATCAATAACCATATATATGAACAACCTATACATATGGAAGCGGTGAGTGGCTCAATTTGAGATTTAAATTTATATCTTTGAGCTATATAATACGAGCTTGTGAAGCCCAAACCCAAGTTATGACTGTTCTTTGGGAAGCCCAAATTGCAGAGCTTGTGAAAGAGTTTGACATTTGCAAGTGAAGAATGGAAAGAATTCAATAACCGGAGCACGACTACACGAGTTTCATTGTGTAAAGAAATGACTTTAACTTTTCTTTCTATTTTTGTTTTCGTTCCTTAAACGGTAGGTGTTTCAACTCACTTGATTTTTGTCACGTGTTTAAACAACGTTTCTTCCGTGCTATTTTAACAATTCTCTCTGTTTTTCTTTTTTAATATAACCAAGAAACACATAATAAATATTAAACAAAATCAAATCACACCAAAATAAAGTCCATTTAAGATTTTGATAAAACTCAAACATAGTCATTCCACAAGTCAAAATAACAATAATAAAGGCAAAAAAGTCATCCAATCAGCACATCTATTAATCCCACATACATAGGTCCTCCAGGCATATCTGAGATCCGTAACAGTGCAATCATGTAGTAGTTGCGGTGCAATCTTTCACAAATTCGCAGTTCACAGGTTAAGGTTGGTTCTCACCTGATTATAAATCTATATATACATATATAATCTTGCGTCACACAATTTGTTAAAAATAATTAAATTGTTTCCCATGAATTATATATGTAAAATATGAGTATGTGATGATGAAACACGATAAGCATGGGAGATGGAGGCAATAGTGTTGTTAGTAAGTTGGCAACCTCCCATATACATAGATACATATATACGGTATGGTAGCTAGCTAGCTAGGTACATTGCATGCATTTGTGATCTGATCTAAAGACTAAAGCTAGTGGTTTTGTTAACGATGACTTGCCAAGTTGCCAACTTATCTGTAAGCTGTGACGATAAAGTAGCACTACGTGGCCTGGACCATACCATATTATATAAAATTGCGACGACGTGCAATTGCATATACTATCTGTTGTTATACAGTACAAAAAGTAATTAACAATAATATTAAACTTGTGCCATAATAACATACCGTGTTCGCATTAACTTCTGATTTGTCAATAAGGACTCAGTCATAAACCATCACTAATAAATAATAAATAATAATAATAATATTATTATTATTTCTCCGGCCATAAAAGTAGTGAAACATGATTTTCGTACTTAAAATTCACGAATTTAATTTTTGTTAACATTCTCTCAATTAACCCAACATGTTTTCCTATTCTTGTTAGCACCTCTCGGTTGAACTTTATGCGCTTCTCCTGTGCAAAAAAGACTATAATTTTCCTAGTGTAAACCCTCAGATAGTAGTGGACTAAAATTAGTGCACACTTTCATGTAATTGACTGAAGATGACTTATAATTTTATAGTTGAAATGAAAAAAAAAGGATAAAATTTTAAATTTAATTAGAACATAATATAATTATTACTATTATTATTGAATAATGGAGAAGTTATATTATGGTACAAAAGTAACAAAAGAAATAAGAAGGGTATATTGCTAAAAATACAAAATCTTCCGTATAGAATTAAGTCGCTGCAGAGCATGAAACTATCAATTGCGTCATCGTGCTATCCCAACACTTAAAAGAGACTAATAACAATAATAAATTTTGCCCAAAAAAAATATCAGATCAATCGAATTGATAGAGCATGATTTTTATACTTAAAAGTCACAAGTCCAGTTCTTGACAACATCCTCTTAAGCTCAATTATATGTATAATAAATTATCCTTGTTGTGTATCTTACCTCTTGTGTATATTTTTATTGGACTCCACAATTGCTTGAAGTGGTGTATCTTTTATATAAGATCATATTATAATTAAAAAACGAAAGAAGGTATTTTATAAGTAATTAAAGAATGAAAAACAACACTAATATAATTGAGGAATAAAATTTTCTTTTTAAAAAAAAATAATTGAAGGGCAAAAATATATATTTTATAATAATAATAATAATAATAATAATAATAATAACAACAACAACAACAACAACAACAACTAGTTAATTAACTAATTAATTAATTAAAGTGGGTTTGGAAGGTCTTATCCAAAAAAGAATTGTTATATGGCATATGTAAAGGCTGTTGTCTCTCCTCAATTTGGTAAAATACTACCTACAGCTGGCAGCCCTTCAGTCTTCACTCGTTACTTGTCCGGTTAACCAGAAGTTACTTAAAAACAATTATGACCGACGCGTGTCATATTCCCTTGAAGAATCAGCTATCCACGTGTCACCACCTCAACTCTACAACGCGTTTGCGTGCCGTATCTCAGACGGGTTGCCCCTCTGTTAAGCTAATACTCCACTCCCTCACTCTCCCACTCTATCTTCATTCTTTAAGACTAGTTTGGTACGTATGGGACTTATATATATACACTCCTTTTTAAATATTATTTTTTTTTATATATAGGGATAAAAAGATGAGATAAACAACTTACACAAAACGCGACATATTACGTACACTAATGTTATTTGTTGTCATAAAACCATTCAGATGTTTGTTCAGGCTAGGCCTTAACATGTGGCTGCACCGTTAGGTATGTAAAAACACACTAAGGGTGCGTTTGGTTCGCACATGGGAATCGGAATCGGAATGGGTATCAAATACTTGGTAATGGTAATGGGTTTTGGTGAAAGTATTTAACATGTTTGGTAATTGGGTGGAATGAGAATGATTAATAGTTAAGGAAGAAAAGAAGAAGAGAGATGAAACCCTTATTTAATAAGGGTATGGGTTTTGTCATTAATGAGTTATTCCAAACCCATAGTAGCATTCACAAAACCTATCAACCAAACACAAACAATCACTTTCATACCCATTCCTTATGCCTAAACCCACCAACCAAACACACCCTAATAGTGTTAGAAAACACATAAAAATGAAATCCATCAATGCACCACATGGAATACTATTAGGTATTCATCACCACACAATGCACCATTAAGTATGCATAAACGTACCACACAGTGCTCGGAAACGCACCATTAGCTGTGATGAGGTATGATGCATTTTTTGTTGTGGTGCGCTTTATAGTGTATTGATGCATTTCATTGTTGTGCGTTTCCTAACATTATTGGTGCATTTTTACATACTTAATAGTGCAGTCATACTGATTTCACGTTAAGACGTGACCGCATTGAAACTTGTCCATATATATATATATATATGAAGAGGTTTGATTTTTTGACGTGGCCAAAAGCCTCTTGAACTTACACTTGCACCTAATGCGGATATATCTACAAATTTCTTCTCAAAATACTACTACGTACTTCTCATGCTTTCTAGAAAAATTTTGAAACTTTTTATTTTTGTAAGTAGGGATACATACACGTGGCTGAGTTGAGGGAGTTTCTTTGCCGACGTTTGGACTTTATTAGGTGGACTATCTAATTTGCTTCCAATAATTAATTTAATGTAAATACAATTTGTAGGTGATAAAGTTGATGTAAAAGTGGAGAAGGTTTGAAATCGATGGATGGAAATCAACGTACGAGGGTGATCCAAGTGAAAGAGAGATGGATACTTAAAATTGTCCAATTCCATATCGCCAGTGGGCGGATACACTCTCTACTATAGATATCTATTCACATTTATAGTAGTATAATAATAAATATAAATACAATATATATATAAATAAATAAATAAATAAATAAATAAATATATATATATATATATATTTATATTTATTTATTTATTTATTTATTTATTTATATATATAATGGGTTGATATTCTACGCACAGTTTGAATTGTTACTTATAACTACTTTTAACTGAATTAGGGTAAATTTTGGTTTAATTAGTTTTTTTTGTTGTGTTTTGAACTTAATTAGGTTGAATCTCTATTTGCGCGCTTGACTCTTTTTATTCCTTACATGATACAATTTTTTTTTTTCAAATCTTTTAAGGATTAAGTTGTCGAGACTTTGAACAATCTAAATTTGAATAATATTTATGTCAATAATATCTAGCCATCTAGAATCTAGATTACCGTCGTTTGTGCCTTACTAAAATATTTTTAACTCTCACTAATTTTAATTCCAGCTCAACGATCAATTGACCCACTTTCCATAACAACACAATTAAAAATGAACAATTAATTAGTAGGTAATTTCCAAAACTCAATCTTGCATCACAAGATTTGTTTTGAGGGCGTAGTAAAAAAAAAAAAAAAAAACCTTTAATTTCCTACATTTAATTAGGTGAGATCAAGAATTGTAATTGCAATCATATTAGGAACCCATGATCCTAATACAACTCCCCATCTCTTAATTACCAAACAATGAATAGGAAAGCAAAGGAGCCGGCAGTCAGTAAATTCCTAAACCTTACACGCCCTGTAATAATCTTCATAAACTAATCTCGTACTTATCCCCTTGTAATATAATTTATTATAGTAGTAGATATACTTAAAAATTGCAATAACAATATTTTATTGTAAATTTTGGAAAAAAATTAAAAGTCGTTGAAAAGTATAAATCAGATCAAGAAATAATTCTTGAATTTTCCTTCAATTCCCCACGAGATAAAATAGCTCTCCTGTTCAGGACTACACCTTGACCTGTCAGGATAATAGAGATGTAAATTAAGATGATTTAGTGATTCATTAACTGAGAGAAATAGTGTCTAATATTTATAAAAATTTATTACATTAAATATAATTGTCATACTGTTAAGACTCGATCACGAGTGAATTAAACTTTTCTTGCCACTACCCATAACCGTGTAGTTTGGACCGACTTTCACTTCCACCATCCTGCAGACGTGTGATCACACTCAACTCCTATCCTGCCTTTACGTATATATCTCAAAAAATACGTAATGATTTTTGATTGTTATTATTAAAAACTTTGTTGTATTTGTTTGAATTATTATTATTAATTAAAAAAAAAAAAAGGAATTCCTAAGCTTGGTGGGAGTATAATAATATTGGTATATGTAGGTTTAGGTATAACCTGTACAACTCCACCACCGCCTTTCCATACGCAACTTCCAACCTCTTATGCCCTTACCTGTCTGTATATATATATATTCTTGTCTTCAGTCCTTCACTCTCACTCAAACTCCCTTTTATCTCTTGCTTTCCTATCTCTCTTTCCCTTTCTCTATCTTGTGTTTTAGAAATACTAATACTTCCCGATGGCTTTGGAGGCTCTGAAAGCGGCGGCCACGGTGGCGCCGAAGATGCCGCCGCCGCTTGGGGAGGTTGATGTTCACAGTTTTAAGAAGCGGCGGTCTAAGCGCCCCCGCACTGAGAGCCCGCAGCCGGAAAGTGAGGAGGAGTATTTGGCGGTTTGTTTGGTTATGCTTGCTAGAGGGGAGGAGCCGCGGCGGCGGAGGATTCTCGCCGGCGAGGAAGCGGAGAAGACGGAAAAGACGGAAGAGAAGAAAAGTGAGGATTCTCCGCCGCCGCCGCGGTCGCCGCCGAAGGCGGTGTTGGAAACCGTTCAGGAATACAAGTGCAGCGTGTGTGACAAAGCGTTTGCATCTTATCAAGCACTTGGTGGGCATAAAGCCAGCCACCGAAAATACGCCGCCGCCGCCGAGGACGACAACAACCACCCCTCCACGTCAGCCTCCGTCACAGCGGCGGGTGCTCTGAACCCTAGCGGCAAGCCGCACGAGTGCTCCATCTGCCACAAATCCTTCCCGACCGGCCAGGCTCTCGGCGGCCATAAACGCCGCCACTACGAAGGCAAACTCGGCGGCGGCGGAAGCCGCAGCGGCACATCCTCCGATAGCGTCGTTATCTCGATCCGTACACCCCTGGAATTCGACCTCAACGAACTCCCTCCCTCGCCGGAGCTCGACCTTCGCCTGAGCATCGACTGCGGCTCCGGCCAGCCAAATCAACCGTCCACCGGCGATCATGAAGTAGAAAGTCCGATGCCGGCGAAGAAACCGCGCTTATCCTTCCCAGAAACCGCCTAATTCAATCGTATTATAGTTCCAAATTATATTCTTAATGTACAGAGAGTTAGAGTAGGCCATTGATTTTACCTCTTCTCTCTTTGTTATTACCATGCATTAATTCATTCATTGAATTGGATTGGATTTGTTATTGGTTGGGTAATTACTTCTAATAATTCCGTTTTAATCATCAATCAATCAGTCCTGTAATGTTCGTTCTAATTGCGTGTTTAATTTAATTCGTGGCCGTGATACATGCGATTTGGTAGTTGCCCATGTGGTATGTGCCCCATTGCACGTTCTGTTCATTACAATCATTAGTTCATTACTAAGATTAGCATTACACTTAGTTGTCAATTTGTTTTCTATTTCAGCCCTTAACAAATTTTCTCTATTAATGCTAGGTTAGTTAATGTTCAGTCTTGAATGAATCGGTCTAAAAAAATACTATATTTCTGATTATGTAATGAAAAAGTCTAAACTAATCGTGGGTTTGTCTAAAAAAAATTAAATTTCTGATCATGTAATGAAAAAGTCTAAATTAACTCGCTTAAGTTATTATAATTAATGATAATCTTTGAGTGAAGAAATAAATCAACTTAAGTTATCATAGCTTAAATAGTTTTATGAGTGAAGTGGTAAACTAGCTTAGTTTATTAATTGATCAGTTCAAGCTAATAAACATCAAAATTTTGTGATTATTAAATTTTCTGTCTAACTAACTTGAGTGGTTATGATTTTTATATTTTAATTTTTTTAAACCGTAGGGTGTTTGATGAAAACTAAGATTATATTCGAAGGGAATTTTGGTGTACCACTATACGCGGCGGAGAAATTCCTTGACTTTTCATTATTTTAATTTGTTTGTGTGAATAAATTCGATTGGGAACTGTTAGTGGAAGCAAAATCCTAAGAATTAATTAATTAATTAATTAATTGTTGTTTGTCAAACGATTGAAAGCGTATGAAAGGGGACCAAGCTAAGTCGTATGGATCTGGAAGTCACGAGTCGCAGGGACAACGCGGCGGCTGCGATCGACGGCCACGTATCCGACGACCTACGACGGCGGCGGCGGCGGTTGATTGCTTGGGGATAAAGTAAGCTGAAAATTAGGGAGTTAATTACGTTTTAATTAGCCAGGAGGCATTGCTTGCTTGTTTAGGAGCATAGAAGCAAGCAAGGGATAGCACATTCCCGGGTTTTTGTGCTTTACGTGCTTTAACAGTTTAAGGTTATGTCTCATGGAATGTGATGCACGCTTGCACGCACATACAACGTGGAAAAGAGAATGGAAACGGGTCAAGTTTGATTTTGGGTAACCAAATCGAATTTGTTAAGTTGTTGGGTTGATAATTACTGATTCTAAGTTTGATTTTCAGTGAGAACGACCTATTAATTTTGTCAGCTACTTTTTTGGTACAGTTGATTATTTGTTACTTAAAATCATAATTCATAAGGCGGGTTTCACCCAAAATGCACTCTAGACACCGTCAAGTTACAAGAAAATATGTATGTTATTAGCAAGAGAAATAGAACATGTTTTAATGGAATTCCGGTTGTTTTGGTAGGTTAAAAATCGACCTTAATTTATATTTTTAACTTTAAAAAAAATAAATTAATGTGCCTGTTAGACTAACCCGACAATTCAATAGGACTATCCCTAGTTTGATTTTGATATTTTCAATTTTAACCCATTAATATTTTGATTTTATTGAGCCAACTCGTATAATTCCTGATTAAGATTGACATGTCTAATTTTTGATGAATCACTCTTTCAAACTTAATATTTATTTATTTATTTTCTTGTAGTATCGGAAAAGATTGCATTTATTTAATTATTTTTTTTCATTCTTCATTCTGCATTTCCTATTTCAAATTAAAGAAATGTAAAAAAAAAAACAAAAAAAACAAAAAAAAACAAATGAACCCAAATGGCCAAATCTTACAAAATCTGAGGACAGAGGTGAATTCAGAAGAGGCCTGATTAGCTTGGTCATAAACCAACCAACACTATGGTTCCAGTGAAATTTTCAACGATAACAGCTGGGCCTTAACTTCATTTATTTTCATTAATCAATGATTACTACATATATTATTAGTGTAAACAAGTGCACTACTTGAGAGATTGTTAGGTGTGGAATTTTTCAACTGCCACGGATAGTAAGTGAAACCACTCTACTGATAACTGATAACCATTTGCTAACAGACAGACACACCATTCTACTTTCATAGCCTTTAGACCAAACTTGTTTGACTCCACACAACTAAACTTGTACTTACTCACCACTTTACTCTAAAAAACATGGCTTTCCTTGATGGTTTAAATTATGGTGAGACTCTCCACTAACATCTGCATCAGAAATGGACAAAGGAAATTTGGGTTCAACAGTGTGAGTTGGTTACTTAGACTGCTACATATATATGCTTGTCTTGTGAATGGATTTCTTGTGAAAATGGGTGCAATGTCTTTTGGTTATGATACCCGTTATCCCCGGGTTCGGCTTAAGTTGTGTCCATAGTGTCTACAATTGGTCGGGTAAGGCTTGACCCAGAGCTATTCGATATGATAGTCAGTTCTCTAACCTTACAGTTGCATTGGCAGCCTAGCAACCAATTGCCCTGAGCTGTTGAGTTGAATACGTGCAATATTCGAGAAGACTATAACTTTCCCAGTCACACATTTTATGATTCAGGAATTAACTGAGTTGTCCGTGCTGGCATTGTCTTCATAGTTTCACGGTCACTTAAGCTGCCACTACTGCAATACTTTCCTACTTCTATCATCACCAAAACACCACTCATCAACTGACCATTCTACCACCTACTGTCTTAATTACCTGATTCTCTGTCAGTCTCTCCTCCTAGTAGCTTTCATCACTCTCAACAACACCAAAACTTTTGACACCCCATTTTCCAAATGCACTGTTCAGGAATGTTGGGCTGGTGAAAATTAAGTAATTAATACTCCTAGCAAAATGGCACTGCAAGAAACAACCTTTGCTGAAATGCCAACATTCTCAGCACAACAACTGATTCACAAGTCATTTGCTGTACAGGGAGGGTTTAGAGTTCAAATGATAATTCATATAGAGTAATGGGTCAAGTTCAGCTAGGACTATGGGGGTTCTCATCACTTTCACTTTTGTCTGTGACAAGAAATGAGAAAAGGGAAACTCTGATCTGGTGCCAAAAAGTTACAGCCTTGAATCTTGATTCCACCTTTCAAATTCTGCAAAAACTAACTAATACAGGCCGGTACAATAACAATAATGTCAAAAGGCTCCTTAATTGGCCAACTCGGTGCAAATAAGGATCAGCCTAGTGTATGATACGTTTTTCTACGGGATTAAAGATGACTCATATAATTAGGGGTTACTTAGGAGTTAGGATATACCTCGTGGTGTAACAAAAAGAAGCAAAATCTACAACTTTAAGAAGGCAAAGGCATTCAGTTTTGTTCAAGTTCTATCAACTGTCTGATATGCATATACATGTAAAAAAATCTCCTATAAATGCGTAGTGAATTTCGATCTCAAAGATGATATTGAGGATACCAATTTCTTGCCGACAACATAGACCAACATAATATGTTTCTATGTACCATCCATTTAGTCTACACACATTATCAACAATAACACTCATGCATTCATATAATATATGAACTAAAATTGAAACTTAAAGATCATATCTCTTATTCAAATACTTGAAAATTTTAAATATCAACTCAATCACATGAATGTTGATTGATGAATACCTAGCAAGAGTAACCATGCGGCGGCTCTGGTTATTTATTAATTGGGGAAGTTAGTCTGTTATATTGGAAGGAGATCTAAATAGGCGCGCACTCCAAAGATATTGAAAGATCCATTTCCATATTCACCCCACAATTTCCTTTTCCGAATTTAAGAGAGTATATCTCACTTTTTAGGAAATAAGTCCAAACTTGATTTAGGGAATTAAGTTTCCTAAGCTAAAATTATAAACATCTTCCTTTCTTCTTCTCCTTTGAACTAACTGACTATGTATATATATTCTCAGGGGCATATTGTAAGGAGTTCGATTATTACTTTCCGACAATAAAATTGTTTCTAAGATATTTTCACATTGTATACATTAGTATTAATCTGCCAATCAAGTACCTAGTAGCTGCAAAACCAATATTAATAGAAACACAAATCGTGTTTTGATAGAACATATATATTTCTTGGTGGGATATTATTACTGGCTTCTTAGATTGGCTCCATAAGTGTGTCAAACACCACTTGTCTCTCTAATCCATGGAGGGACAATCTTAAAAAAAGAAAAACAAGAAAAAAAAAAAAAAAAAANAAAAAAACAAATGAACCCAAATGGCCAAATCTTACAAAATCTGAGGACAGAGGTGAATTCAGAAGAGGCCTGATTAGCTTGGTCATAAACCAACCAACACTATGGTTCCAGTGAAATTTTCAACGATAACAGCTGGGCCTTAACTTCATTTATTTTCATTAATCAATGATTACTACATATATTATTAGTGTAAACAAGTGCACTACTTGAGAGATTGTTAGGTGTGGAATTTTTCAACTGCCACGGATAGTAAGTGAAACCACTCTACTGATAACTGATAACCATTTGCTAACAGACAGACACACCATTCTACTTTCATAGCCTTTAGACCAAACTTGTTTGACTCCACACAACTAAACTTGTACTTACTCACCACTTTACTCTAAAAAACATGGCTTTCCTTGATGGTTTAAATTATGGTGAGACTCTCCACTAACATCTGCATCAGAAATGGACAAAGGAAATTTGGGTTCAACAGTGTGAGTTGGTTACTTAGACTGCTACATATATATGCTTGTCTTGTGAATGGATTTCTTGTGAAAATGGGTGCAATGTCTTTTGGTTATGATACCCGTTATCCCCGGGTTCGGCTTAAGTTGTGTCCATAGTGTCTACAATTGGTCGGGTAAGGCTTGACCCAGAGCTATTCGATATGATAGTCAGTTCTCTAACCTTACAGTTGCATTGGCAGCCTAGCAACCAATTGCCCTGAGCTGTTGAGTTGAATACGTGCAATATTCGAGAAGACTATAACTTTCCCAGTCACACATTTTATGATTCAGGAATTAACTGAGTTGTCCGTGCTGGCATTGTCTTCATAGTTTCACGGTCACTTAAGCTGCCACTACTGCAATACTTTCCTACTTCTATCATCACCAAAACACCACTCATCAACTGACCATTCTACCACCTACTGTCTTAATTACCTGATTCTCTGTCAGTCTCTCCTCCTAGTAGCTTTCATCACTCTCAACAACACCAAAACTTTTGACACCCCATTTTCCAAATGCACTGTTCAGGAATGTTGGGCTGGTGAAAATTAAGTAATTAATACTCCTAGCAAAATGGCACTGCAAGAAACAACCTTTGCTGAAATGCCAACATTCTCAGCACAACAACTGATTCACAAGTCATTTGCTGTACAGGGAGGGTTTAGAGTTCAAATGATAATTCATATAGAGTAATGGGTCAAGTTCAGCTAGGACTATGGGGGTTCTCATCACTTTCACTTTTGTCTGTGACAAGAAATGAGAAAAGGGAAACTCTGATCTGGTGCCAAAAAGTTACAGCCTTGAATCTTGATTCCACCTTTCAAATTCTGCAAAAACTAACTAATACAGGCCGGTACAATAACAATAATGTCAAAAGGCTCCTTAATTGGCCAACTCGGTGCAAATAAGGATCAGCCTAGTGTATGATACGTTTTTCTACGGGATTAAAGATGACTCATATAATTAGGGGTTACTTAGGAGTTAGGATATACCTCGTGGTGTAACAAAAAGAAGCAAAATCTACAACTTTAAGAAGGCAAAGGCATTCAGTTTTGTTCAAGTTCTATCAACTGTCTGATATGCATATACATGTAAAAAAATCTCCTATAAATGCGTAGTGAATTTCGATCTCAAAGATGATATTGAGGATACCAATTTCTTGCCGACAACATAGACCAACATAATATGTTTCTATGTACCATCCATTTAGTCTACACACATTATCAACAATAACACTCATGCATTCATATAATATATGAACTAAAATTGAAACTTAAAGATCATATCTCTTATTCAAATACTTGAAAATTTTAAATATCAACTCAATCACATGAATGTTGATTGATGAATACCTAGCAAGAGTAACCATGCGGCGGCTCTGGTTATTTATTAATTGGGGAAGTTAGTCTGTTATATTGGAAGGAGATCTAAATAGGCGCGCACTCCAAAGATATTGAAAGATCCATTTCCATATTCACCCCACAATTTCCTTTTCCGAATTTAAGAGAGTATATCTCACTTTTTAGGAAATAAGTCCAAACTTGATTTAGGGAATTAAGTTTCCTAAGCTAAAATTATAAACATCTTCCTTTCTTCTTCTCCTTTGAACTAACTGACTATGTATATATATTCTCAGGGGCATATTGTAAGGAGTTCGATTATTACTTTCCGACAATAAAATTGTTTCTAAGATATTTTCACATTGTATACATTAGTATTAATCTGCCAATCAAGTACCTAGTAGCTGCAAAACCAATATTAATAGAAACACAAATCGTGTTTTGATAGAACATATATATTTCTTGGTGGGATATTATTACTGGCTTCTTAGATTGGCTCCATAAGTGTGTCAAACACCACTTGTCTCTCTAATCCATGGAGGGACAATCTTAAAAAAAGAAAAACAAAAAAAAAAAAAAAAAAAAAGTGGATAGTGTTTAGTTTAACTAAGGTGAGGAAGGGGCCAAATTGTCCATTTAAAATTTTTTTCTCTGACTAGCTCAGCTTACTCCGGTGGTCCCATCCCCATATAATGGAAAACAAGATTATAATAATACACAATAATAATTCGGATAAAGTTTAAGATAATTGACAAGTGTGTCAACGAGGAGGATGAAAACTATAATCTTACACAAAATTTGAAAAGATACCCAAAAATATATATGCATCTATTAAATCTTGGAAGCCTAATTAAATTTTCTTTTAGATCGCAAGAGAAACTTGCAGTCACTATTTTTAAGAATGTACATTAAATTCTTTTGGATGACAACAAAAAACTGCAATTAATAACCTAGAGTTTAATTAAATTTTTTAATAACAAACTAAACACAACTTTTAAGTATGAAAGCCATGTTCTTTCCACCGACAAATCATTCAGTGGATTCAGGTTCAAAATACACAATTTACATACTAAATATCCATAATTTATATACTAAATATTCACAATTTACATAATAAATATTTACAACTTAAATTGTGAATATTTATATAAGTTATGACGGATTCATCTTGTAAGTGAACTTAAGTCAATGGTATAACTATCCATCATCCTTTTAGGCCCAAAATTCAACTCTTTCATGGGTTGAAATCCCATCATCATAGTTTACAGGCAACAAAAATTCCAAGGTGGTCCACATAGGAATTATGATAGCTGCCACGTACTAAGCTCAATATCTGCAACTCCAATGAATCTATTTTTGTCTGCCTCTTGTAACCCTCTACTTTGGAAGTTACGATTTAATTACTCTAAGTAATCCGATAATAATAATAATTAATTAAAGTTATGGTTGTTAATTAACCAGGCTTGCACACACTACCTGGCCTAGTCAGCTTTGGCCTTGTCTTGCCACCTAATCCAATGAATTTGGTGCCTTGCTTTTAAAGACAAACGCAAGTAATTAAGATTGTCATTAACCTTTGGAGTGTTTGATTAGTTTATAGTAAACGCAGATAGGAATGACCTAATAATTCTTAACAAGCTAACATGTTCTAGTACTCCAAAGTGTGTTTTTGTATAAATAATATCAAACTTTATGATCATCGATCTTTTATCCTATGTCCAACGCAAAATAATAATAATAATAATAATACGGAGTAATAATTTGACAAATGGAAAGTGGTTAAAAACCTAAGACAGATTCGTTTATAGTGATAATAATGTCTCTTCGATTCTGTAGAGATCCCCAATATCTTTTTCAATTGTGATGGGCCAAAATTCAAAAAATAGTGATAAAAGTACCATTTCCCATCTCGTTCTCGATATATTAAATTTAAAATTATATATGTGTGTGCGCGCGCATGTATGCGTGTGTGAAGAATTAAATACTTAAGTATTAGATTAATATTTGAATTTGATAGTTTAAATTAAAATTTTTAAATTTTTTAGTTATAAAATATAGGATTGACTGTATTCTAAAAAAAAAAAAAAAAAGGATTGACCAGGGTAGTGAATCTAGTGATACCTTGTCCCTGAAAATTCTTCGCGACAATGAAATAAACTAGTCTAAGTTGTCTATAACTGACCGGCTCAAACCAATAAAGTATATAGACAAACTTCATCGAGAGTCAAACTTAGAACATTATAATTATCAAAGTAAATGTCCGAATAATCTAATACCATATGATTTACTTTTTTTTTTTTTTTGGTAAATTCACGGGGTATTTCTCTGTCCGTTTAACGGTCCAGGTACACCCATGTTCGCTTCGAGAGGCACGAGAGCTGACCCACGGGGAATCGTCACTTGTGAAAATCATACCCGGATTCTCCCGAATTCTTCCTGACAAAGAGAGCTCACTTGCCACTTGAGCTACCCCATTAGGTTACCATATGATTTACTATATACATAGGATATATATATTTAGCACATAATATATTTTCTAACTAGATTCAGTCATGGGCTCATGGGGCTTGCAATTTATTAATAACTAATCATGGATTGATGACATTATTCCCATGCAATAATTGATCCTTAAACCTTATTAGATGATCATGTCAGCCATCTTGGAAATACATTAATTAGCTCTGATCTTTCAAGTTAATTAATTAAATAAATTTAGAAATAAATTGTAAATAAAGTGGAATATATATAAATAATTAAAGCAAGGTGGAAGTGGGGGATAGGCTTTTGTGTATAAGATGATAGTGAGGGCTGAGTCATAGACCTCCAAGAGAAAGCATATATATACAAGAACAACAATAATATAGATGGAGAAGGAATCTTACCTAAATGTTGCTACAAAATTATATTGCATCATATCTTTACATGCTCTTCAAAAGGCATTTATGGCATTAAGGTTGGAGATGATAATGATGAGTGCATATTTTGCTAGCTAGCTAAGGGTGCCCCTTTTGATCAATTATATGCATTTCACAACTATTCCTAGGTAAAATGAAAAGTGGATTAATAATGTCTCAATTTCTTAAGATGGTATAAAATATATAACACATTTTCGCCCTCTCTCTCGTCGGGGTGAGGATTAGTTTTCCCCGTTGAGGTCGGATTGAATTGCTAGTTAATAGAATGTACTCCGTAATTAAGTTGTTATTTGATGAGTTTGGATTTTTTTTTTGATGATAAGTGAAAAACACAATTACTACGCGATGGTTTATATTGAGTCAACTTAGTTTTGTAATCCTAATCGATAAATAATCATAAGAACGTAAACCAGTCTAAGTTGTCTATGATAAAATGTTCGGTTCAAACTAGGTCAATAATAAGCTACTCGCACTGAAAGTTCTGTTTTTCTTTTTTCTTTTTAGTTAGTTTACTTGTGACTTTTTACTAACACAAAGTAAACTTCAAATAGAACACAAGATTTCTTGTAAATCAAAGTTTCAAATTTTTTTCTCTCTCAACGTGATATATAGAATATGAATTGGAAAGTTTGAGGTTGCGTGTTGTGCAGCCTGTAAACCTGTCTGGACTCAGATCATGTTGGTACTTACTAATCTCTTTAATTCATGGATGAAATCTATTGACGTAATAGGAATCTGGAAAGTACATACATCTCATTTACGCTGAAAATAACTTCACCACTATGTATCAGATGAGATGTGTTTGTCCAGGCCAATATTCTTATTTTGCTTTAAAAAATATTATTTAATTTAATCCATACATTAAACATACTATATTACCTTAAATTTTGATGTTTGATTAAAATATCAAAATTGTAAGATTTTTTTTTATCTCACTTGTTTGTCATATGTATTAAAATATGGTATGGTTAGACTGTACCACTCCAATGATGTTAACTGTCAAAATAAGTGTTGATTTTACGGCTACGAGGTAGCTGGATGGCGGGCCAACACAATCATAAAACAAGAAGAAGATAACAGAAAAGATTGAAAGAATATAGAGACAAAGTAATTTCATTTTTATTAAAAATCAGACCCCTTTACAATGTGACCCCATATGTATTTATACAAGATTAATGACTTTGGGAAATGAAAGAAATAAGATTTCCAAGGATTTCTTTTTAACCCTCTGAGTGCCGCATCCGGTCGGGCGCCACAGTCATACTACCAACACCAGGCGGACCATCAGGTTGTCGGGCTCTACCTGTCTCCTGGTCAGCGTGGTTGAGCCATCTGCTCCTGGTACTGAGGGCGCTCTAGATCTGAGCACCCTACTCGGGATATCCATTAATAAGCTCACTCTACAAAATAAGTATTACCCTGTCAGAGAAATTTGTCTCAATGAATATGCTAAATTGTATGAACTCAGTGATATTGTTACAAATTAGTGGTGGGCTGGTGGCACATATGAACCATTCATTAATATGAATCCTCCAATCTCAATTAGACAATTAAACAACTGTTAAGAACAAAATGAAAGTAGGACGTGAAGAATGGGGGAGAGTGTGGAATATAATGTAGATTCCTAAACAACAACAAAAGTCAAAGGTAGAAGGGGGTTAGTCTCCCTTCCACCCAACCCATTCGCGGAGACACGGAGCCGCTCGCACTCACCCAATTACTTTGGAACCCACTTTACCACTACCCCAATATTATTATAATAATAATGTCTTTTTCACTTGTCACACTCATCCCTGCCACCCAAACCCTAAACCATGCCTATGGTCACCCATTAACTCTGGTTTATTCTATTCTCCACATCCCAATTACCTCACTTTCTCGCTCTATATATCTCCCCCTCTCTTCCTCTCCTAAGATCAATACCTCCGATTTCTCTGTTTCATGTTTTTTTTAAGGTTGCCGGAGTTAGTTGGTGATCGTTAGTGGTGCCGCCGATGAGTTGCAACGGCTGCCGGATTCTTAGAAAAGGGTGCAACGACAATTGCATACTCCGACAGAGTCTCCAAGGGATCGAATCCCCGCAGGCGCAAGCTAATGCCACTGTTTTCGTCGCCAAATTCTTCGGCCGTGCCGGCCTCATGTCTTTTCTCTCCTCCGTCCCCGAATCCCAGAGACCAGGTAAGGGAATTTACTTGAAAACAGACAAAAATTTGTGTGAGAACGTCTTACCTGTCTCAATCTGTGCGACAAGTGAGATTTTTGATTAATGAAATAAAAAATTTGACCCATTAATTAAATAGTTGACCCGTCTCAAAGATTGAGACCTGTGTCACGAAAAAATGTGGATTGGTGGTGTTTATGTGATTTTTAATTAAATTTTTGCAGCGTTGTTCCAATCCTTACTTCTAGAAGCGTGTGGAAGAACCGTGAACCCGGTTCACGGGGCCGTGGGGCTACTATGGACCGGAAACTGGCACGTGTGCCAGGCGGCCGTGGAGGCGGTGTTGCGGGGAGGAACGCCGCCGCGGCCGTTGCCGGAGTTCACAATCCCGACGCCTTCGCAGGAATCCGACGAGGCGGCAGGCGATCTGGATCTAGGCCTGACGACGGCTGCGAGGATGACCGGCAACCGGCGCGTGGAGAAGAAGAGGAGGGCGGACACGCCGTCGGAGGAGTCGGAAATCTCCACTTTGGAAAGCGGTTTTGCGTATCATCAAAGTTCTGAAACTAATCTTCTCAGACTCTTTTTCTGAAAGCTAAGCTAAAACCAGTTTTCCAGGAAACACCATAGCTTAACCTTGGAAGTATACTCTGCTGTAGTTTCTTTGTCCCACTCCCTTTTTCTTTTCGTGGACTTTAAGAAAAGATCAGAGCCTAATGTTCTCTCAGATCATTTTACCTCTCAATTAAATTAATGTAAGCTTTCTTTTCTTTGACATTAATTTTTGTTACCTAAAATAATTTGGTATCCCAAATCTCCAACCAATTCATTACTATCCAGAATATTTATTCGAAAGTGTAACTTAACTGGATATAAATTGTTCATGGCTCACTCATTTAAGACCTAAATCGATATAAATTGTACTCCCTCTGTCCCATTTTACCTGTCCTGTTTACTATTCATTGGTCAAACCAACTCTTTCTTCTTTGTTTATTTTCTTTAGTAATTTTTAACTAATTTTAAATTTGATTTTTTGTGTTTAATAGTACTTTTAATGTAGTTTCTAAATATATAAATTTTATATACTAATACTAAATTTAATGTTATGAAAAATTGAATTAAAAATAACTTCAATCAAGCCTCGTTAATCGAATCAGACAAACAAAATGGGACGAAGGTAGTATATGACTTACCAATTTACTGTTGGTGGGTTGGTGATTTAGAGATTGTTGAGTTAAAAATGTTGACCAAATTAGGGGGACAAGCAGAATCCCAATAAAAATCAACCTAGTATTTGGCAAATATCACACTCCCAACAATTCGTTTCTTCGTTTGAGGCACGCCACACATTGGGCTGTGTTACGGCGTTGTCTGCTGTCTCCTGGTCGGCCCATTTACTGCTTTTCTTATTGGACTTTCACCTACCCAACTTCCAACAACTTCACCATTTTTTATTTTTTTTTCTGGTGTAGCTCAAAGTTTCTACCGTAATTAATTCCCCAACTGAATTATAGGCATATCTATTTAGTAGGACAATTGGTCTGGAGATTTAAAGTTGCTCCATACCTAAAGTCAAAGATCGAACTCATCACATTTGTTTAAAAATGGATGAGTCCCTTCCAATCAATCAAACTCCCTATGTTATCATTTGTTCTTATGACTTCTTGGCTCACACAAAAGGCCATACCCAAAAAAGTAAATTAGGGCGACTTAAGCACTCAATAGTTCATTAAGTGAAAAATCATTCTTATTCACTCAAAAATTAAATGAGCTACTCACCACATTTTATGATTTCTAGTCTAGTTGAGCTCGGGGTTTAAATAGCTAGTTCTATTGGTTCGATATATATATAGAGAGTTCATGAACAGCAAGCTGAAAGCTTTTTAAATTCATTAAGTTTTGACCAAGTGATTGGTGAATGGCTTGCCTGGTTTGCACCCTATTCCGAGATTCCAACATATTAAAAAAAGAAAAAAGCATGACCTTAAACCGAAACAAACAACTGAATTGCTGCCAACTGATTTTACAATATGATGTTTCACCATGAAAATCTGCACAACTGAAAAGCACTTGCAGAGAAAAAACACACAAGCCACTTTCAACACCAAACCACCACCACTAGGTGAAATTAACAAAACCAGAACAAAAAACAAAAGAAAAACCTAACTAAAAATTTTACACTGTCATATATACACACATCAGCTTTTCTAACTTTTTACTAGACAATCAAAGAAAAAAAAGAAAAAAGATTAGTATGAATACAGATATCAGTGAGACAGGAAAACATTTCCTCAATATTCAGATGAATTCCATGCAGGGGAGTTGTGTTCCAAAAAATGGCAATGCAAAGCCAAAAGCGGCAGTTGGTTGCTTCCAAACTCCACCCCCATTGAGGACGAAAGGTTTGATGAGTGTTAGAATTTGTCGAAAAAAGACCATCTCTTCTTCTACACAGGTCGGTTTTGTCAGGCTGTTGATATATGGTTATGTTGTAATACGTGTGTTCTCAAACTACAATCCTTAACCTGTTCGATAAGTAAGAACAGATGAAATTCATTCGAGTGAAGTGAGCAGAAAAGATGGAAAAGGAAAGACTGACAGAGGGGTCAGGTGTATATATTCACCTGCATTACGGCTAGCATAGACAAGAAATCTTTGCATTCTTCAAGCAAAGCTCGCTCCTTTGTTGCTGTTTTAGTAAGTTCAGTCACCGATGAATTCGCTTCCTCCACCTGAAAATGTGACACAAATTTGATGGGCATGAACTCGTATTGAAAGTTTTAGATCATCACAAATTCATATGTTTCTCCTCCACACCTCACAAAGCCACCGACTTTTTCATATCATGAATCATATTTATGACAATGTTTTTCTTTGTAAAAGATTCATTCCATTTTCATATTTGCTCGTTCTTTTTTTTTTTTTTTTTTACATCTAACCAAACCTATACACCAAGAATTGACATCCGGAGGATATGCCAATACACATTCTACTCTACCTCGAGACTAAAACTATGGCTTCTATACTCGACATCCTTAGCAGATGCAAAAACATATAGATTAATTTCCGATAAATCAAGGGGAAAGGAGTGTTTAAAGCTAGAACATTTAGATTACCTTTGCCAAAAGTGAATAGATCGAGGATCCCATTGCCTGCATCACATCAACTGCTGAACCAATAGCCTCCTTCAAGCTCTGGGCATCAGCCTGTTAAAATCAAGAGCATTATTGTATTTCACTAAGCAGCATCATAGCTGTTTCGTAAACGCTTTCACCAATATGGATAAAGGGAACAAAGCAGGCACTTACAATTGCTCCGGCAACAACTGGAAGTCGAAGGGTGTTAGACTTCAAAGATTCAATTGCACCCAGTACAGATACAGAGTGTTCTTTATCCAATAAAGCCCAATCTTCTAAATACGAAATCTGCACAAGAAAGTAATAACTCAAGTTAACAAAAACGGTTGACCGCAGACATCCAAAACTTCGTTCGAGAGGAAAAGATTTTTTTAGCCAGACCAACTATAACAAATTTTCTAGCCTACTGGAATTCAGAGGAAACCAATTTGGCTGCCATAGGAAAAGGAAACAGATTAGCAAGTATCCAAATCAGAAAAGTGCGCCAGCCATTCTTTTGGGCTGAAGCCATTCAAATTTGTTTAATGATAGCGATTCTTTTGGTTTGAAGTCATTGAAATTTGTTTAATGATAGCAAGAAATGAAAAAATGAAGGCTAAAGTAAATTACAGAACTGATGGGCAATAGTCTACATAGCAGAAACAAACAAAAGTAAGATACAAATGAAGAATGTTTTCAGTTCTTAATTCATTTAATTATTTGCAGTGAGAACTATAAAATCACAGGAAGAATATCATTGCATAAAGGCAAAAAGAAGAATCTATGTGGAAATTAGAAAAGAAAGGTGAGCAAGCGTACTTGTCCCTTCAGAATGGATGCAAGCTTCAGTTTTTGCCTCAGCAATTGCAACCTGTGTCTTCTTTTAGTGACTGTATCTCGTAGGTCCGAGATTTTTATCCACGAATTCCATAGATCTTTCTGCACAAAGTCGAATGATTTAGTTTACATAAACGCTTCAACAAAGTCATAGCAATGAATTATCATATGCAAGCACACTCGAGTTAAAGCAATGGAATAATCAATTATTTCCACTTCTTGTTGTGAGTTGAAGACAAGTATCGAGCATAGAGTAAAAGCATGCAATCTTACCTCTGCGGTGTGAGTCTGCACATTCAAAGCGGTTTCAGTCCTAGCATTAATGAATCGCCATTGCAAGTGTCGATTATAAAGAAGCCTCAACAGGTGTGCATCCACAATCCGGTTTTCCCCCACCTTCCCCCTCCGAACATCCACAGCAAAGCTAAGAACCGAAGGCGCCTCGTGGAAGCTACTAGTAATGGTGCTAACAGCATTTCTCACACGAGATGGACTGAGCACTCCCCGGGAGGGAGATGATCCTAGTGGCGTCATTACTTTGCTTGGAGATGCAGGCCGAATGCCTCCACGAATAGGCGATGACACGGGAACATCACTAGGGTACTTTCTCAGCCTCGGCTGCCCAACCAATTTTGATCCAGAACTGGCTGATAACAGTGAACCCGAATCCTGCAACCTCCTCAACCTACTATTAGTTTCTTGCCAAAACCGAGCTGAAACAATCCCACAAGGCGGCGTTTGGCCATGAAACGCCACCCCGCCGCACTCTTGCACTCCTGAAGTACTACCAGAAGAAACACTGTCTGTATCAGATAATGTAAGATCAGAGGGCACAGATAACTCATTATTATTATTATTCACTAAGCTCTCATCTAAACCCTGCTCTGCACCTGAGAATGATTTCGCATTCCCCAAATCAAGGCTCAATCTGTTATCAATTGAAAGAATAACATTCCGAGATCCAACAACCTTGCTCCTCTCTGTTCCACGGCAATCTAAACTCCTTGTCAACTGATTTCCTTGCCGGCTCCTCGCCGGCCACCGATCGGCCGGCTTAGAATTCTCAACTTGATCTCCTCTCACCGGAGTACCAGTCCTCCTCCTCTCCGGCGTACTCTTCCTCAAATTAGGCGACGGCGGAGCCAATTTTGTCTTACTAATTGGAAGCGAAAACGCCTCCCCTTGAAACGAAACCGATAAGCTCCGAGTAGAAGTGACTAGAAGCTTAGTAGCGGCGGAAACTTCACTTCCATTGCCGACATTCAAGTCGAGATCAGGCTTTAGCGGCCTGGAGACACCGGAGCGGCGCCGATCCACCGAAACGGACCTTCTGGCCCCGGAAGACGGCGGCGCGTGCGACAAAGGAGTGGAGTTTCTCGAGACTAACGGGGACGGGAATCTTCTAGAAATTGAAGAGGGAGTGGAAGGAGAAGGCGTCGTCATGTACCTAGAAGCGACTACTCTAGCTTTAGGACGTCTGTTATTAGTGTTATCCTTCTCGGACGGCAACAATGGCGGCCTTCTCTGCTCATTCTGCGCCTCATCTCGCGACCTGATTTTCGCTGCTCCCGAAATAGCAGCCACCATCATCACAAAACCTCAAAAACACGCCCTAATAACTACAATTCGCTCCTCACATTGTAATTCTCCCCAGAAAACCCCAACATTCTCTCTGCTTTTGTGTACTTCTTCTCAAAATTCTTGGAGTTTGTTGAAATTTGTGAAGTGAAAATGTGGAGAGCAGTCGAGATTTTTTCCCGGGAAGCAGAGAAGAAGAGGCGCGCTCTGAGCCTGAAAGTGAAAGAGAGTTTGTTTGTTCATGAAGAGAAGATGAAGGGTAAGATTTGGGGACACACAGCTCCTGCATCCTCTAAGAACTTTGGACAGACGTTATGCTAATTGCTAACCAAATCACAATTTTTTTCCATTAATTATTTCTTAATCATGATTTTTACTTAGCTCTTTTGCAATGAATTTTATTTAAAAAAATATTCTTTTGCCAGTTAAACACCACAAACAGTGACTGAAGCTTTCATGGGAGTTGATGATGCTCACCTAACTTCACTTCAAGCCCCTATATTCAAACAACTTTCTAAAAATAAAGCTTTTATAACTATACACTGTATCCAATATCCAAAAAACTTACTCCGTACTTTTTTGTCAGCATAGACAGTTCAGTTGGTTACAAGGGTGAAGTTTAGAAAAAAAGATTCGAATTGAATCTCACAAGCGATAGTGTGGAAGTAACCTCTCAAAGTGAGAAGCAATAAAATTACAGTGATTTACATCCTCCCAAATGCTCTGTTGAGCCAGGATGTGGAGACCCTTTGGGTTGGGAATTCAGCCACAGAGCCGGGGCATGGGAAGCCTAATGGTTGTGAATTCAACCTCTTAGGAAGAAAGAAAACCGACTCTTATATCTTCCTGTATATTTAAAACGAAGTTAAATTATCGATCACGACCGTAAATTATTTGTCACGACATTAGTACCAGAAGATCTTACTCGGTAGATACCAATATGTTTACCAGCTTTGACAGGACAGTGGGCATTAGACATGCTTTGAAATCATTGCTGCAATTGTTGGGAGAAGCAGACAAGAAAGAGAAGTACAGAAATGTATAAACATTCTACTTTTGGACTTAGGTTAATTACAAGGTTAAATTAAAGCATGTTACAATGGTGAACAGATTCAAATGGTCAAACCCTTGTCCCTTGAAGATTCTATGCCTATTAAGCTACTAATATAGGTCAGAAAATTTCTCTCAATTTCAACTCTCCCTGCAAGACTATTGCCCAGGCTAGTTCTTGGGCAATTCAACAACATTTGTTTTTTATGGCTGCTAGTTTAACTAATTCTATCTAGCACCTTGAGCTGCCAAACCAACTTTTTTAAAAAATAAAAATTAAATAAAAATTGAGACCATCCAACAATTATATATATGGTATAAATTTCCGGGTTAAAGATATGATTTTAGGACCGTTAGTTAGTAAACGGATTGCTAATTTAACTACAGGATTTGAGGAATCGTGAACTGAATCTGATTTGTGGGTGTAAATATCAGTGTCGTAATATTTTAAAATTAAAATATAATGTATGTGTTGGTAGAAGTTGATACACAAAGTAAGTAGAGAATAGGTTGATTTGTATGCTGACCTCTCAAGTTGAGTGTTAATAAACTATATTGGTTCAAGAAGGCTCAAAGGTCCTTTTCTATAATCATAATTTCTTCACCTTGTAGTAGTAGTAATAATGAGAGCATAAAATACATTACAGTACATGTATCCCTGTTGAAAGTAAAAATATAATTTAATTACATGCATGCATGTCGAGTACCTGGCAAGAGAAGATCAGATTATATCACCCCATCAGAAAAATCGTTTCTTGAAAAACGCATGGCGAAGAAAAATCAACTAAATTTAGGGTTTGAAAAGCTAGGAAGGGGAAGAATTTTGTAGGGAGCATGAGATCACAAAAGCTAGGGTTCAACTTCTCTACTGTTGAAGAAAGCTGCACTTATAAGGACAACCTTAGGAGCTTGCCTTGTAAAATTGGCAAAGCTTTGCCTAAGACAATACCTATGTTATTATCAAAATCCAACCTGTCTTTTGGTATTATTAGTGCTTATTTTAGAAATTAATGATCTGATTTTGTGATTTCTAGATATAGGATGAACCATCCCACTCATCACCCCTATGCTTCCCTTGCTTTTAACGCAAGTTAGTCCATATATGTTTAATTGCTTGTTTCTTAGCTTCCTCTTGCATCTTCTCTTTGTGCTCTTCGCCACCCCCTCGATAACTCAACTTAACACAGAACCTTTAAGAGGCTCTTAAAGTGCCGCTAGTGAAATTCGATCCCTGGTCATTGTTCTCAAACTTTACACATATAATCAACTGAGCTAGCTACCAATGCAGGCAGGGCTTTATTATTCTCAAAGATAAAGCAACTATATATGGATACAATATCATTTATTTTGTGCATATAAAAGAAATAAAACAATTCTAAAGAGATAATTTTTATTTTTTATTTTGAAATAAGATAAGTAATGAGTATGTCTGCATGGATGGACAGTTGATCATATGGATAGAAAGTTTGAGAAGAAAGACCAATGATTAATCAGACTTTATATATGTGGTCCAATTGAAAGTGCATATATATGCAGATAATAGTACTCTATACTGGCATTGGGTTGAATTTCATTGTGGAAAATTGAATGTGTAAACAGGTGTGGGGAAGCTCTTCAATTCCACCATCATATATATCCTTCCTTTCTTCAATAAGCATTATAGCAACCCGTGAGTCGTGAACGCCATTCATTGTTTTTATTACGGATCTGATGCACCAACAGAAGTTGGTGTAATATATATCCACTTATATATGTTATATGTATATATACACACATGCACTCTCCACAACTTGCCCATACACTTGTGGCATCATTAATTACATCTACGTTACTTTATGTGAAGTAACATATATGATGCCATATACGGTAACACAGGTTCTGAGGCATAGCTCAGTTAATTGATCAATGTTGAGTAATGTTAATAGTCTGCTTCCAATGTCGAGTAATGTTAATATTATGCTTCATTAGTAATTGTAGTGTGCAATTAGGATCTTATCAATGAAATCGATCAGTATATTTAATTTGTCCAGTTATAAAAAAAAATTGTGATAGTTGAAGTATATGTTTCAATTTACACCACCAAAACTATAGGGTAAGGGCAGGTGAGGATTCTCTGAGGTCAAGGTGCAAACATTTGTTTCAAAGTACAGATGCCAAACGACTGTCAATAAGAGCTCTTGGGAGTCATCAGCCAACATCCCCGGTGTACCTTTGATCCGTTGAGCGAGAGCCTTCCACACGGGATTCCCAGGTCACTATGGCCGACTTTCGTCTCTGTTCGATCAGTCGGTCTCACAGTCAGGCATGCTTTTACCATTACGCTCACGAGCATAATCTTAGCTTGAGTCTACCTTCACACACCTCTGTTACTCTTTAGGAGGCATCCGTCCCAGATAAACTACCCACCTCGTAGTGTCCCATGAGCCTACCTTCGCACACCTCTGTTACTCTTTAGGAGGCATCTGCCCCAGATAAACTACCCACCTCGCAGTGTCCCGCCTCCCAGGGTCCCTAGTAACATGTGGGCAACCAGCCAAGTTTGTGGGACGGTGGGTTTGATGAAGTTTGACTTTTCGTGAGAGCTATCTATTGATCTTATTGGTTTGAACCGGTTAACTATGAACAATCCTCATTCCGTATGGTCATTTCCCGCCTAGGATCATAAGGCGAGCCTCATACAGAATGCAACTTTTGGTCATATACAGAGGCAAACAAGAGCCCCATATGATTGTTGTATTGGATGAATGTGACAAATGTTTTTTGGGACATACAAACATGGCAGGGCACGTGTTTTGGTCACTGAACCTAATCTGCCCACGTCTCTGTTAACACAGGGTGTCTGCCTATCTACATGCATGCATGTCAAACGTATATAACCTTAACATTAAACTCAGACTTAAGTCCAAAGTATATTTGTTGGATGGGTTTTCTCATATCTTTTACAGTGGGTGGTGGTTTTGGGTCTCTTTGTTAATACTACTAATTAAAAGCTGTGGCGATCTGATTAATCCATCACGTTTTTGCACTTTTAGAAGAAAATGATGGTGGATTGATTGAAAAGTCACTCAACATTAAAAGTAATGTAGCAATTTGTCAAACAAATGGTATATTATATATAGTTTTAGTTAACCCAATTCCAAAGTCTACACTACCCATACTTAGCTTCTTCTTTCCACTTGGGACATGTTCACAAGGAAAATGTGACCTTTTTTAAATTTTATATACCAAAAATTCATAATTTATAATTATTATTTTTGAGGTGATTTTTTAGATGCCAAGTAGGAGAAAAAAAAAAAAAAAAAGAGGAGCAAGGTCATTGACACGCCAGCCAACGCGGACTACACGCACCTGGCTAGGCGCCATTGTGCACGTGCGCACTTACGCATCCACTTTCTCTTTTTCTATGTTGTGGGACCTAAAACAAACCTCATTTTTGCAAGAATACCTCACATTTTCTCTCTTCTCCCCTTAACTAGAATACCTCACATTTTCTCTCTTCTCCCCTTCAGTTAAGGGTGGCTTTGTATAGTAAGGGTACGTTGAACCTTCAAGAAACATGAGATTTAACTAAAAGTGTCTATGTATTAACGGTTCACTTAGAGCTAATGGTGTCCATGTGACAAGTATTAACATTTAGGTTAAACGGAGTATTATATAAGGAGTATTATTTAAATTTATAGTCAAACATCAACAAAAGAGGCTATCAAACTTGGAATTAAGGATGGCTTAGATGCAAAGAAATCTAAGGTACACTGAGTTTGGACAACTAACAAGGTTGGTGAAGTGACATTAATTTGAATCAATTAATTAACTTTGTTTCCACTTATTATTTGTTAACTGGAGATTTTCCAAGGGCTGTTGTCAATCAAGAAAGGTTGAGAGATTAGTTAGAACAAATGGTGTCGGTCCGATGATCCACTTTAACAAATATTCTAGTAATAACTGAGTAACCATAATGATATATCATGGAACCACATTATCACTTAACTAACAGGAATAATGACTTCAATTTAGTTCAACAGTCTTCTTCTAATCGCTCACAAAATGCAATTTGTATCAGACCTCTATTTAACAGCCATTTTATAAAGGCTATTATTCAGAAGGCTCTGAAAAGTCTTCAGATAACAGTGCAGCCAATTCCAAACACAAACAAGAGATAAATATGTGTTGTGTCTAAAGAAGTTAGAAAATGGCAATCAAGAATTTAAAGGATTGGAGAAAACATATAACAAGTTCAACAATCTTTAAACAAGATTAAGACATCAATCTCTTGTCCACGAGTAACAAAACAAAACCATTAAATATCAGATATTATAATCTGTTCTTAAGGCAACTACATATTGATCAAATATCAAATTACTCTTGTTCTTGATTGCAACGGTATCTGGATTCTTTAGCGGTACTGCAAAGACAATTAAAAGAAAAAGTTCAGTACCTCTAGACATGAGATCCATGGCATTTTAACAATAAGCAAGCATTTAATACGCGGGATTCGAGAAAAGAACTAGGTTACACCCCAATATCAAGTGAGAGGGCAGTATGAAATTAACTCCATATATGAGACACTCATAAGTCAATTCAATACCTTGATGAATCCAATTTCCTTTGCGTTGCTTCGGAAGCACTGTCTGCAGCACATAAGCCCATACTTTCTGATAATCCCATGAGAGTTACCACATACTCGGCTGCCAAGTAACACTTAAACTAATTAATAAACTAAGTAGCAGACATATACATTGAGTTATTCAATTTCATAACATGGGGACAAGATTTAGACCCTCAAAACCAAATCACCAAAGCAAGACATTAACAATACAAACAGGTATTAGAAGAATCCATTAATGGAGAAAGACACAGCATCATTATCATTTAAATGGTAAGGTTGACTAATAACTCTTCGGATTTGGATTGAAATAGTACAAACATTAGAACAGGCATTCAACTGATTTGGGAATAGGGAAACAAAGCAGCAAGCACAAGGCTAAGTACACACCATAAAACTCAATTAAAGCTCGAAAGTTACTTCTTTGACTATCATAACATGCCAGCATGCATCACAACATGGTCAAAACTCAAAAGACGATTTACAGCAAGCGATTCAGCTCAGTATATTTCAATTAAACGACAATGAATTCAAGAATCACAATATATAAAGCTCTAGACGATAAACTAGAATCTACTAGGAAAAGCAGACTGGAAGGAAGCAAATACTAAGCAGCTCAAATTGGTTCTGAAAAATTAAAGCAGAAAAGGAACATGGAAGATACCATGCGCGCGAGCCAGGCCCGTAGGTCTTGGGGTGAGCGTTCCAGATGTTAGAGTGTCCCATTGTTCTCTCTTCCTGGTTGAGGCTTCGACCACAGAGCAGCTGCGAGAAAACCCTAACGCTTAAGAATCTCGGGAGGTTTGATTCAGGTTTTAACTCATGTATATATACCCGCAAAAACCCTAGTTTGCTGGGCTCTCAGAGGGCTTAGGCCCATTAGAAGTGGCTGACAGGCCCAATTATTAATTGGGCTACACTATCCGATCCAAATATGTTGAATGTGAAGCGGCGGGTACCGGAATAAAGGGCGGTCGCAATTCAGAACGGCCGGCGAAGAAGAACGCTGAAGAAATGGCTTCATCGTCGTCTTCAATTCCGGTCATCCACGAAGACGAAGAGCTGCTGATGCTAGACGGGTCGGAATCGGGCTGGGTGGAGGCCCGAACTCACTGCGATCATCTCGCTTCGTTATCGTCGGATCTGGCACACATTCCCACCCCCAACACTCCCTGCAACAAGTCCGTCTTTCCACCAAACCCTAAAACCTCTACTGATTTCCCCAACCTTCTTCAATAATCAATCAAATCGAATTTCATTACAGGTGCCAACATCCGAGCGAGAACTGGCTATGCTTGAGCTGCAAGGAAGTTCTGTGCAGCCGATTCGTGAACAAACACATGCTGGAACACTATCAACGAGTCGATCACTCTTTAGCGCTTAGCTTCAGGTACCTACCTATTTTCCATTTCTCAGATTTCCTTTCGTATTTCGATCTTCTTCGCTTTGAATATGCTTTTTCTGCGCTTGTATTTGGATTGGATGCAGTGATTTATCAGTGTGGTGTTTTTCCTGCGATGCGTACTTGGATGCACAATCCATTCCAGCTCTGCGCATTGTTCATCAAACTGCGTATTTGCTGAAATTCGGTGAAGCTCCTCCGGTCCCCAGCGAGTATTTGCAGCTGGAAAATAACCGAGTCTGAAACTTCCATCTCCGAGAACTAGTCCCTTCTAATTCTATCATGATTGTAAAGCGCAGCTGTTTCTTGTACCTGATTTCTCGATATTAATTAATATAATAAACATAATTTCAACTTCTTTAAACTGTATTATACTTTTTCACTTAAGTTTTCGAATTCATGTGATTTTTTGGGTTAGCAACATAAACTCGGCGGTGATATTGAACTGGTGATTGTAGAAATGTCTGCAGAAAATGTATTGAATCTGCCTTCAATTTGGGGTTTAGGGTTTATTAGGAGGTGGAAGTGAAAAAAAGATGGTAGCAGATCACCATTGACAAAAAGCTGAAAAGTATTACAATGAGCTTATTAAGGTTTTTTGGCTCCTTTGATAGCCATTCCCAAACATGTATCCCTAGAACCCTGGTTTATGTGCACTCAAAATGAATGAATAATGATTGCTTGATTTCACATATCATCTGAGACTTTTCTCCTTTCTTCTTCTTCGGCTTGAAGCCAAGCAGCCTGACAAAAGGACAAGTAAATTTTGTAAGTAGATGGAACGATTATAGCTGCTAGACTGGAATTAGATGGGGGGTTGCATGCATTGCTTTAAACAATCAAATGAAATGGGGAGGAGGAGAGGAAAGAAAAGATGAACTTGCCTTGTCTCTCTGGAGTCTGGAGAGATGAGGGCGCATGGAGTTTCCGAGGCTCATGCCTCCCCATGCTTGTTGCAATTCTTTCTCCCTTGCTTCTCGACGAGAAACTGAATGCCTAATCTGGTCATCTGGTTGCTGAGCAGCAGCTATCTTTTCCTTCTCCAGTCTAGATTTGTGTCTGACCAAAACTTGATCCAAACTACCTTCATTGTTCACCATTTCCTTCCTAGTGACCTTATATACACTCGGCAGATTTTCCTTCTCTGCTGCTGCTTTTGCAGCTGCCATTTTCTCCTTTTCCAGCCTTGAGACATGCTTCACTAATATTTTATCTAGCCCATCACAATTTGCAGCAGCATCTGCTCCATGCTTTCTCTGAGATCTGGGGACACCCATTGACGATTCTTGCATTTTCATCCTTTCCAGACGATGAATTGGCTTCACTAGAATCTTGTCCAGACTATTATCTGATACTGTACTTTTATCATCTTTGTCCCCATCAAAGCATGAAGGAATTCTTTCAGCAACTCCACCAGATGGCACTAAATTGTCTTCTGGATCCGTTGTAGAAGTTACAGAAGAGGTTGTCCCACTCAAATTGGTGAACTGTCCTCCACTGGAAACGTTTTTTCTGTTTTTTGCTTCTTGCACTTCTCTTTCAAGTCTTGACACATGTTTCACTAGAAATTTATCTAGACTGGGAAGCTCATCCACAACGTCTTGTTTTTTATTGCCAACTGCCCTACCATGTGGTTCATAAGGTTTTACATTCTTCTTTGCTTTTTCGATCTCTTTCTCAAGCTTTGAAGAATGTTTTACCAATACACTTCCAAGGTCAGGAATGTCAGAGGAAATCGCATTACTGTTTGAAGCTTTAGACTTGCTTCCTATTAATGGCTCTGAACATTTTTTGGCCTCTTCAATTTCCCTCTCAAATTTTGAAGAAGGCTTCAGAAGAGAACTTTCAAGATCCAATTTATTTTGGCTTGAATTTGTAGAATCACCTGAAGGAAGTCTTTCATCTTCATATTTATCTGACCTTTGTTCAAGTCCTTCACTCTCTAAATTCCTTTTTGCATTCTTGGCTTCTAAGACCTCCCTTTCAAGTCTTGTCAACCGCTTTACCAGAAACTTGTCTAGGCTTGGAAGTGAGGCCTCATCCACATTTGAATCCTTTGCTCGTACAGTTCCAGAAGAAGGTAATCTTCCATGAAGATCAAGGCCCAGGTCTGATTTATTATCAGATGCTGGTTCCACTTTATGATGTTTCTGGTTTTCAGCTTCTGCAAGAGCAGCATTTAACCCACAAGTTGCAACGATAGTGGCAAGAGATGCAAGTTCATCTTCTTGCAAACACTTAAGTCTTTCCATCATCATCTGTACAAGGTTTGTCATATTAAACTTGTCAGATACCTGCTGCTTCTTACATTTCCTTTGTCTTCCCCCTGCAAACTCCATCTCTAAATGTGTGTCTTCATGACAATCGTGGTCCTTCTGTGTGCCATACTCGAGCTCAGATGCAGTATCAGATTCATATTCTGAATAAATCTCTGAAGGTTCATGATAGTTTTCATCTGTATCAGGGTTTTGACTGATCTTACGGAGCAGTTCTTTGAACTCGTCTTTGTTTATTGACGGGCAATTTGCAAGATTGATAAGGGCAGCTTTAACTGCTGAAGCCACTTGCTTATCCACCTCAAATGCAGTTTCGAAAGATGTTCTAACAGTGTGCATGGTGGATCCTCCTCCATTAGCTGATGATGTTTCTATATTGTAATGCTTCGGTGAAGCATCTGGAATGTCATATAATATCACTCCAATAGCTGTTGCAGCTTTAAAAGCTTCATCTGAAGTTTTCTCTGCCTTCATCAACTGCTCTTCTGCTTGCTTATTATCAATCCTGTACATACATCAAGGAAATTAAAATTCTGGAAGAACCATTAAAAGTAAAGAAAAATTTTATTTCTCACTCAGACCAAATATAGTCACCTGGCTGCTTTAAGTATTCGACACCAAGATGCTTCAACCATAGCAGCCTTCCGTGCCTCCATTGCTTTCTGAGCAGCCTCCCTGACTGCAATTTTTTCTCTCAAAACTCTTGAATAATGAGGATTAGAATCACCCAAAGTCTCATCAAGAGTTGAATTCATACCATCTACTTCCTGTGTCAACATGTTACTTTAAACCTGGTGGCTAGAAGGCTACACAGTATTGCTATGCAAAATGGGAATATAGGACACAACAAAGATCACATTATACTATACCTGCAGCAACTTAATTTTCCTCTTCAAATAGGAGTCCACCTTTTGACGAGGGAACCAACTTAGAGGAGAAGTTTTTCGATGTGGTGGCTTCCTAATTTGTGATGCATTTTTGTTTAGAGAAACCAAGCTTGAGCGGAGACCATCTTTCATAGCCTTATTCTGCAAATTCCAAAAGACATGACATATACTCCATAAAAACAAACAAAAAATAGCTGCAATCAACTGTTAAACATCTGATGCAACTTAGAACACTGAAGATCAACCCTCAATTGTTTGATGAGTTATTTTGGCATACACAGATACTTCATACAAGGCACCTAAAGTTGCACGGAAACAGGAAATAGAACATAGGGGACACAGGATAAGAAATGAGGAAACGCTCACCAATAAGAGTTTCCGTGCAAGGCACTATACCACTACTCCAAGTCTCCAAGATCACATAGACAAAGGCACTTAATGTCACTGAAAAGAGCAAAAGTTTAAGCAAACTAGTTTCTTCTACTGCATTTTTGTCCTAAATAAAATCCTTCTCTGTAACACCTACTTCACTTAATCTTGCTACTCTACCAAATTCTAAAGTTGCTTTAAAATGTGGCACTACTTAGAGTACATCCTGTTTCTATATAAAATCATTCTCTTTGTCATCTAGTTCACATCTCTGTGACACTCTACCAAACTGTAAAGTGACCGAAAAAGCATATCACAGTGCTTATGTTTATCATTTCATTGACACTGTACCAAACTTTAAAGTGACAGAAAATCCTGTGTAACTTTTGTCTAAAGCACGCATTATACTATTCAGCCACTTTGGCTATACTCCATTCTACTTGCATTATCTTCATCTTGATCTCAGTGGTACAATTTCTGACTAGATTAACTGAATTCATCTTATTGCACCTTCATGGATAACAGGATAAGACAATTATTATGTCCCAAACAATGTCATTCATTCACTCATGTATTTCAGCTTATATCACTTCTTCAGAATTATAAGTTACTCAGAAACATGGACCGGTTTCTAAACCCTAGCTCCATTAGACTTTCCTGAAGTTCAAAGCACACTCCAAACACCACATCATAGTCATTATCCTACTGCTGGTTGTTGAAATTATTGCTTAAGATAAACAAACCCTAACACTCTCCCCTCCCACCAAACGCACACTGGTAAATCTCTAAAAGCCAAGCAAAACCACGAAGAGAAAACACTCCAATAGATTACCATGATTAACTAATTAGGGCATTGTCAATATTAAAACCGAAAAAACAAAACGATCAAACGGAATTCGATACCTTCCCAGCTTTGGAAGTGGCCGTTACAGAGGCGGTAGGGCTGCAGCTCTCAGAATGAGACAGAGTCTGATCGGCGTAGCTTCTCTTCTTCTCAATGCAGCCCATATCCAAGCAACCTAAATCCATTTTCCCACCCGGATCCGGTAATCGATACCCGCCAAAGATTTGATTGAGCACAGAGTAACTAAACGATACGCAGTGTACTGATCGATGCGTATCCAAGATTAAGAATTAAGTATAAGAGGAGAGCGAGGAATAATCGACAGAGAGATTCTTTCTTGATCTTGAGAAATGAACAAAGAAGAAGAAGAAGAAGAAGAAGGATTAATGGCGATTCTATTCTGGAAGGGAAGGCTGATGATTTTGAATAAGAGAAGTGGGGGACTATCCGTTACAGGCGATCCTCTCGTTCGCAACGGTTCTTTTTAATTTTCCTTCCAAGAGAGTCTGATCAGGTGCATGCTAGTGCACCGACGGCTAATTACGTGGTCCCTCAGGAAATGAGGAAATTGCCAAGAAAGGACCAAACTCCAATGAAATTGCAAAAAGAACACAAAAAAATAACATATTCCACATTTAATCCTCAACTATTGTTGTATTATTACATTTAACCTTTTCTATATTTTGCATCATTACGTCATTAACTTTTATGTTCTTACCAATTACCATAATTAGTTACCCGTTCAAATTGTTATCATTTCACCATTTAATAAAAATGAATAGCATATAATTTTATCATTCAAATATCTTGTCCCAACATGTAATTTCTCTCTCTATTTTGTAAACATATTTTTTAATTGAATGATGAAATTAAATGCTAGTCATATTTATTAAATGTGAGATAATAAAATTTTAAAAGGATGATTAATTGTGGCAAACAAATTAAAGTCAATGATGTAAAGTGACAAAATTTAAAAAGCATGACAAAATATGTTTTAATTTTTTTTTTAAACAGAAAAGGAATTCATTAATAAGCTTCAGAATACAGAGTTTCAACAATAAAAGAGGGAGGAGAATCTGGGAATTGAATCAATCTCCATGCTTGTTTACACAATAAGGCTACGTTAAAATCAGCCAATCTTCTATAGCCAAGACCACCCCATTGTTTAGGGCTGCAAAGATGACCCCAAGCCTTCCATCTTATTCCCTTCCTATTGCCATACTCAGCCCCCCACCAAAAAGCATTCATAACCTTTTCCACTTCTCTAATCAGTTCCTTTGGTAGGTGGAACACACTCATAGCATAAGAGGGAAGAGCTTGAGTAACACTCTTTAGAAGAACTTCTTTCCCTGTTTTAGAGAGAAACCTATGGTTCCAACTATGAATCCTGCTGAGAATTTTATCCTTTATGAAGCCAAAAATTTCTTTCTTGTTTCTTCCCACAAGAGATGGAAGCCCCAAATATTTCCCTGCGTTTCCCATATATATATATATACGCACAAATTTCCACAATTAGATAATGCTATCAACTAGTCAAAGTTACTAACCCAACCAGTTAACAGCTATTTACCAAACACCCTATTTATTCCGCTCCATGCCACCATACTCCTATGCAACATTTGTCATATATAATCCAGTAACCTATGAGATACACAAAACATCTTTAAGAACAAACAAAATACATAGGATAGATGAATATGTATATCTTAAACCTTATTACTTTAAGAGCATCCATACCAGCAAATATTTCTTGATTTATGTTTGTGTATAAACTTGATGTTGCAAAAGTGAACTGATGTGAATGTCAAAATGAGAAGAAATATATGTGCAAAAACTTAGTTTATGTCAGGAAATGGCCTCGCTAAAAAAAAAAAACGCTGAAGTGCGTGTTTGGGCGCACTTTACGCCCACTGGCGCTGGGCAAGTCAGCTGGCAGTCACTCTGACTTTTAACTTTTTTTTTTTTTTTTGTTTCAAATGTCATATTATTTTTTGTTTCTTTTTTTTTAAATCCTTTTCATTCTCTTTTTTCCTAATTACACTTACAAAAACTCCGCAAAAATCACGAAATTACTCTACTAATAAGGATGCTCTATCAGGGTCCAGAGGGATATGATATGATGCAGAAATAAATAGGACATTTACATGTCCTTGATGTGGTACGAGTAATTTTCTGGAAGATCAAAGAATCAAATTTCCAAAAGGTATAACATGTGTTGTCGTTTGCATGGTTAATTAAGACGAATTTGTTAACAAAATGTAACATAATCCGATTGACGCGACGGGGCTTGAAATCGTGCAGGCCAGGGTACGGAGGTCGCGTTACGTTGATGAAGTGTGTGTGTGTGTGCATCCCGCGTTTGACATAAATAGGTACAACACGTACGGATATTACGTTGCCAAAAACGCAGCGAAGCATTAAACACCACAGAGAATGCATGTCGATTACAAGCATTGGAACATAGCTGATGAGGGACAGATTTATACTACGGAAAAAGTGAAAAAACAACATAAAGTTTGACGAGATACCTTGTGCTTTAAAACTTGGGACGGCTATTAGCAGCTTCACCGATAAAGCATGCATGATCAATAGTCCGAATTTATTCCTCAATTGATGGATTTAATGTCTTAAACACTGTGTTGTTTATTCCTTTAACAATTTGAGACAATTAATAAGCGAATTATAATGTCCGCATAAAAGGTACTACGTGTGAAAGATTTCTAAGTTATGTTTTTTTCAAAAATACGAGATGAGTCAAATAATTTGAATTAATTTGGATGGGTGATATGATCATCAGCTTCAAAAGAAAGTGTGGAGTGATATTTAAGGTATGGTCAAACATCTACTCAACTTTTGTGGTAAAGTTACTAACTTGAGTGTCTTATCATTCGATGCTTCTATTAAGAGGTCAGTGTATTGAAGTAACAGTCTATCTGTCCATGCTAGCCGAGCTGAGGGATGCTTCTATTAAGAGGTCAATGCATTGAAGTAACAGTCTATCTGTCCATGCTAGCCGAGTAGAGGGGCAGCCTAAAAACTGAAGTGAAGATGTTTAAAGGGAATTAAAAAGACTACCCGTCTACTCATTTGGTGTGGGCGATGGTTTATAAGGTTTATAGGGAATTGAGAAATGTTCATAGGGAATCTGATGTCGATTTAGTGGAGGGGTGACTTAAGATCCAGGATAAAGCCCTCTAAAGAGGAAAACATGATTACTTAAAAGAGATAATATATAATTTAGTCATCGATTATAGTAGATTTTTTTTTTCAATTTAGTCATAAATAACTACTTTTTTTTGCGCTTAATTAGATCATCGATTTCAATGGATTTACCCACATTGAGTTCTATGTATGTTAAGATAATTTGGTAATTTCATTTATATTAATACTCAATTTAATTTTCGAGTATAGTAGTTTTACCCAAATTAATATTTGAGTAGAATTGTTTTACCCAATTCAATCATCGATTATATTGATTTTTCTCAATTTAGTCATTGATTATAACAGCAGCCGATAACTTAGTTTGGTAAAATTATAGAAGTTGAGAACCTAATTAAATACAAAAAGTCAGTTAAAACTAAATTCAAAAAAAATTTATTATAGTCAAAGACTAAATTGAATATTAACTCACTACAGAACTAAATTGAATATTAACTCACTACGAGTACGTTCGCAAAAATGAAACTCAAAAGAATTGATGGGGCCGCACAAGCAGTGCGGAGAAGAGTTTTGAGTGTAAGGAATTTAGATTTAGCATGATAAATGAGATATTAGATGCTGTACGTAAAAGAGAAAAAAACACAGTGTTGTTTATTGACTTTATTCCCATAAACTGTTTACAGTATAAAACCCCATGTCCCCATACCTCCTTCATTCGACCTCAATAAACAAATCAAAACAATTAAGTTATATTTGCACTTTAATTTGCAGCAGCTAATAGTTCATTGATGTCGGGCATGCCGGGAGCATGGCTGGCTAAGTTTCCAAGGAAATCTCTGCAATTCAGGTAATTAATAACCAGTCCGAGGTATACTTTTCTTTAATTAACTGAGTGTTTTGTTTTGTTTCTTTTATTGAGTACTATGTAATATCTGTTTAAATATATTTATTACTTGAGACATTTCATTTGAAAAGTCACAACTATGCTGATCGAGCACAAAGTCTTTGGCTGATGGTTTTTTTTATTAATTAATTTATCATGTGGTGAACTGAATATGCGGCAGCGCGGCACCGGCGGCACGGCGTTGCATGAGCAAGATGGGAGGGACAAACAGGAGGAGCAAAGCGGATGTGGCGGCGGCGATGGAGGAGGAGGATGAGAAGCGATGGGAAGAGGTATCGCCGAGCTGGGCACCGCATCCTCGCACCGGAATATATTTCCCGGCAGGGCACGAGCGAGTGATGGACGACGTTCCCAGCGGCTCCGCCTCTCTCAACCAGACTTATTGGCTGAGGAGCGTCGACGGGGTCGACAAACCCGACCCCGACGTCGTCGACTACCAAACTTACGGCGTCAGGCGACACTATTAATGACGGAATTACAGTAACATATGCATGCATGCTACCTAAGCGACTGCGTGTTCTCCTAGCTAATTAATAAGTCGATCTTGAAGGATCGGATCGGATCGGATATGATATGTAAAAGATTATGTACTGAAGAACTCAGAAATATATAATTTTAAAAAAGAATCAGGATTCTCTAACTTTTATTTCTTTAGCTTGATCGGTTTCACTTAGATTGCACATACAAGTAACAACTAATCAGTTCCACTTAATCAAAGAAATGAACCATCTCATCAACACCCTCTCGATCAAATCGCATAAATAAAAAAAATAAAATTGGACCACCTCATCAATCAAATAGAATTTATCTAGTACACTTAGATTGGTCAGGCTGACCTTCGTGATCTCATACTCTCTCTCACATGAAAGCATTACCCATAATCACATGGCATTTACCCAAGGAGTACTGGGCTTGCGTGTAGCCTTGTGCATGGCCACCACGCGACAACCATGTCGTATGATCAACATGTGTCCCCTGACACTCTATATTACCACATTTAATGCCAATATGAGTATTTTTTACTGTTTTCTCTCTTAAGTAGCTAAGTTGGTCAAGAATCTCTGACCCACTGTCATGTTGACCAGGTTACACTTAGGGTATAAAACCTTTGTACCTGATTCATCATAATTAATAAGAGTATATTTGATCATATTTTACTAAGTGACCGCGTATTACTCTATCAATCCCCTTGTTAAGTTTCTCAATAGGTATACCATGGATGGTGCAAGGTGGATCCATCACGATTTACATACTGATATGTTAATTGTAAAAATTCAATATATAAATTGTAAATATTCAGTATGTAAATTGTATATTTGTGGTCCCGGTCCACAAATAATTTGCCTAAGTTTCTGGCAAATTATTGTATGGACCATGGTCCACACAGTTGTGTGGACCATAATAAAATGTACATTTTTAATGTACTAAATGTACATTATTTTTGTACTGAATGTACATTATTTTTATATTGAATGTGCATTATTTGATAGTGTGGTCCACACAGCTGTGTGGACCATAATGATTGTAAGTTTCTACATTGGGGCAATATTGAGTTTAAAAGCCCATTAATCTATTTCCAAGAAAACGTAGGTAATTCTGGGTGCTAGATTTAAGCCCACGATCCATGTCAAATATTGGGAAGATATTTCCTAAGCCCAAATCCGACAATCACACATGAAAGTGATGAAACCTTATCGCGTCTCACTGTCTTGCTCATCCTCACGGGTCACAGCCATCATCCTTCTCAACGTAATTAGGTAAGCTCTTTCCTCTCGTCATAAAATTCTGATGCTATTTTCGCTACCATCCTTAAATGCAAACCTAACTCTTCCTTGCAGATTGGAATTCATTTCTTATGCATTTGAATCCATATTAAGGAGTAGTAGGAGAAGCAGGTTTCCGGTTTCCCCGTTGCATGACGAAAGCTTTGGAGCTTTTCCACAACCGGAGGACCCGTTTGGGTCGGAGCATTCCCGTGATTGAGTCCGATCGCTCTCCCGATCGAATCTCTTCCCACGACAACCATATCAATCGTCGCCGCAATCACCGCCACAGCCATAGCAGCAGTACTGATCGCCGTGTTGACCGGAACGATTTGAATGGCTGCGATAATCCACGCCGCCCTTTCAACTCTATCCACCGTTCCTCTTTTCCGGTTGGACCGTTGAATTTCTCTTCTTCTCTTATTATGATTATTGTTCTGGTATCTTATTTTAGCTAAGTGGTTTAATTATTCTCCCGTATATGTTTTTAATTTAATTTTTCCCCTATCATTATATGTGCTTAAATGGCCTATCTCCATGGAAATTGGAAAGTGTTTATGTTTTCTTAGAAAAGCTTTAGTTTAAGTCCTTAATTGGACTTAGGTTGCATACTTTGAGATATAATCCTTATAAGTTACCATGTACATTAGGCAATACTTTCCATAGTATTGTGTATGATGCTTGTTGAATGTAAGCTTAGTTCATTACTTAGGCATTCCGAATTGAAACGTTCCATTCTAATTTCATCCAGAATGGGTAAATCAGTGTCTACCTAATGGTTGTATTTTTGTGTTTCTTAGTTTATATTCAGAGGAAAGGAGAAGTTTACACATTTCACATCGTTAGTTTCCCTCATCACCCAAAAAAAAAAAGAAGTGAAAAATCTTTGGATCTCTCCTCTATTGCACCCTTTTGGCAAGGGATTAATAGGATTATCTGTCCGCTAGAACATAGTTCTGTGTCTTTCAAAAAAAAAAGAACATAGTTCTGTGGTGCAGAGGTTAGAGTCTTAATAGTGTTGACAATGGTAAGGTGGGGGTCGAGTATAAGTATATTATGATTTTGCTAGTAACACACTAACACAAGTTGGGATTATATTCATTGTATGCACTGATATAGCAAGTTTTTTATCCTTGTCTAACTGAAACACGCCCCACGATTTACTTTCTCCACTAGAAGTCTAAGCCATAGAGGTGAGGCAATGTAAGTGGTTAGTGTTAGAATTTTCTATGCAATTCTAGATTGCTTTATTCCATCTCTTGCCTCTATTTAACATAAGTGTGCTTTAAAAAGCAAGCTGCACCTTCTCTGCTCTCGCAATTATTTTTCTACACTGAATATGAAAGTCTCATAGTTTATCGGTGGCATTTAATTCTGAAGTTGTCTCCTCTTATTTTTTTTTGCATGCTCAGGAGCGTGAGTCACTTTGGGTTGACCTGAGCAGTACCCCATCATCTTCCGGAAATGTTAACAACATAGAAAATGAGTTTAGTATTCAAGATAGACTGAGAATTACTAGGAATGAAAGGCTTCCTAGTGCTGTACTACTTGCAAGGGATAGGCTCCTTCAGAGGCTGAGAGGTGTATCTCTATCAGGAAACAGGTTAATTCCTTCAGATATATGGAACTTCATATTCTCTCTAATTTTTTTTTTCTCGCGCAATTGTCTGATCACATGCAATGGTGGTTCATGATACCGTAAAATTTTGAACCTTTAGAAGATTCAGTTAATCAGGGTGCACTTCTGTATCTTAACATGCCAAGGATCTAGTTCAATTTACATTCTCTTCCAATCTCTTCCTACAAGGGTTGTGGTGTGATTAATCCATCCGCATCCCACACAATAGTGTAGGAGCTGTATGGGGGGGGGGGGGGGGGGGGGGATTTAGAC
>NC_044924.1:1475291-1489533 GCF_003576645.1 Ipomoea triloba | reverse complement strand
GGGGGGGGGGGGGGGGGGGGGGGGGGGGGGGGGGGGGGGGGGGGGGGGGGGAGTGGGATCTGCAAAATATCTTTCTGTTGGTCCTAAACTTATGCTTTTGTTCTGTACTTATTTCTTTGGTGTGGCCTGTGGGATGTTAGGTGTATTGTGGGTTAAGTTTGCTGCACTTAGTACATCTGTTAGTCCAAAAATGGAGGTGCAAAAATATCTCTTGTCTGGGCATGCATTGATTGCTTTCCAATTATATGCTTTTGTGGTAGTTGTTGCTTGTGTGGATTCCAATCTCCCACATCGGCTTTTGTCAAATCATGAAAGGCAGTGTTGTTTTGTCATTGTAGACAAAGTAACCGTGTTTCAGCAAGCTTCCATAGAAGAGACTCGACAATTGCAGACGATTTTCAACTTACTGATGCTATTGACTGGGAAACTGAAATTTCTAGGGAGTGGCATGGACCGGACATGTTTTCCAACTCTCTTAGACGGGATAAGATCAGTAGACCTCCTGGGCTAACCAAAGAAGCACTGGAGTCTCTGCACGTTAAAATTTTCTGCAACTTGGATTACACCAACAAATCCGTTCCCAGTATAGTCCAAGAGTGCAGCATTTGTCTCGAGGCATTTCTGGACGGAGACAAGCTAATATCTTTACCGTGTGAGCACATGTTCCACGACGGCTGCTTGGTTCCCTGGGTTCAAACGTGTGGGGACTGCCCAAACTGCCGAGCAGGTATATCATCTCCGTCTACTACCTAAAACACCTGCCAGTAACTCACTAGTGACAAACACTTTCTGCTCCACACGTTGTATAGACTATATAGAATACATTTTTGTCTTTAGGTCTTTGTTGCTTTCCTTTCCTTGGTCCACACATGTCTAGTGACCACTAAGCGCACACTAATAGTACGAAGTAATTACCTAGAAAGTAGGCCGTCCTCCACCTTCCCATCTGTGAACTAGTCAACTAGAAAGTAGGCCGTCCTCCACCTTCCCATCTGTGAACTAGTCAATGCCAGACGAAAACCGGGAAGCATCAGCCAACAGACATATGGCGTGACGAGGGGCCCCGAGTGGTGCCATTCCAAAACCACGCAGGCCACTTTGGATTGTTAGTGGAATTTCTATGAAAGTGGGGAAGGAGGCTGATGCAATGTTGAAATGTAATGTAAATGTAATCAAAGTATTGTCTAAAGTCAACACTTTACCTACTAAACTTTTGGTGTCAGCCAATTACGTTGTATAAGCTGTAACTTTCAGTTAGGTTTCTTGGTCTGCCGTAACCTTCTTGAAAAGTCTAGAGAGAGTGGTTAGTTCCTTGTGTTTTTTAATAAATTTTTCTTCACAAATTGCACAAACACGACACATACGCGGGGCATGGAAATTCCGTGAATATTAAGGTTGTGGTTGGACTAATGAACAGTAGGGTCAGAGTTAATGGTCAAATACAGGATCCCTTCAAGATTCTAACGTCGCAGGAAAATTCCAGAATCTTAATAAATACGGTTTGCCCGCCTTGCTGTCCCGGGTCGCATCAACCAAATAATATCTGGGTCAAATCACTCTCCTTTGAAATCTACGCATATAAATGCTACCAAGTGTAAAATGCTCCACCCAATTCCTGCCCTGTAATCTTGTCTCTCTCTCTCTAAAATGGTGGGGAACAAAGCACTAACAATGATAAGATTTGTAACACTTGGGAAAATTATCACTAAAATCTTATCTCAAATTCGATCTGATTAGGAGTTCAAATTCCATCAAGAACAATCCCCTGTTAATAATGTTAATTCGTTTATCATGTATTATCGTTAAAATGTTTTTATATTGACTATCCGTCACAACACTCGCGATTTATTTCTCCGATTAGTGGAGTACTACGGACTCTTTTACAATGAGTCAATACTGCCATCGTTGGGGCTCGAAGGAGTACTATTGACTCTGTTACAATGAGTTAATACTGCCTTTACTAGGGTTTTCCATTTGCGATTTCGATTAGTGGTTACAATGAGTCAATACTACCCTCACTGGAGCTTGAAGGAGTACTATTAACTTTGTTATAATGAGTCAATGCTGCCTTTACTGGGACTTGAGCTCATGATCTTCCATTTGAGAGAGTTATTTTGTGCAACTAGATCATAATGTCTTATTTTTATGGCAAAAATTATTCACCCTATATATTTTCTTCCCATCAATTCTCAGCACAAATATGGTCATTTGCATTGACTAACGACTAATCGCTGCAGCGTGCTTAGTAAGGCAATATACAGAACAAAAAGAAAGAAAGAAAAAAAAAAAAAGACCACATACGTCATGTGTGAATTGCAAAATGAAAATCAACAAAAATATCAACGGTTCACAATTTAAAGCTACTTTCATATTGCTACTTGCTAGTGACCATTTTAAGGAACTTTAATTACAAACTTTACCTAAACAACTTTGGTCCTGGTCGTCTATCTTTTGGGACACGAAATACTTAAATAATGCCAATATAATAATACTAAGTAAAAGAAAAACCTTTGCATGTAATAAAGGTTTGTAAACTACACGCAAACAATGCATACTTATTATAGTATTGCCTCATGATGCACGCAAAATAAGACTAAAGTATACTGAAAACAGAGAAATGGTGAGTATGTAAAAATCAATCTAGGATGGATTTAAGAAGGAATGTGTCCCCTCGAAAGGGGTGACCGAGCTATGCTACTTTCTTGTTGGTTGATGTAATCAACCAATTAAGTGGTATATCAGTGGTTTGAGATGACCATGATGGCTTATGCCATCAATCATTTTTTCCTTCATCAAACAAGGTAATGTTGGTTTTTGATTTATGAAAAAAAATCTGCAACTGCTACTTACAGGCTGGATTTTGGAGCGTGCAAGATGAGCAACAACATAGGGTCTCAATTTTTAGATGGCTCAATGTTTATTTTTGACATAGCTACTTAAAAAATAAAAAATCTATAATTAATGTTAAATTCATCAGTTTTTTTCCAAATCACTCATCACCTAATAATTAGGACATAATTAATTGTGCATGGCAAAATCATTCTGTAACTAAAAAGAGAGTCATAATTTTACAGTGTTAGTTTTAAAGATTGCGTTTATACTCTTGATAGGACCTCATTTATTTATAAGAACTAGGTCACAAACAACCAAAAATCGGCCCTATCGACGTACTTAAATGAGCGATTTTGGTGAAATTTACCTTGTGACCTTAGTTGATAAAAGACCATACTAAAGTAAAATTGTTAACGAATCCGTATACAGGAATTACTAGGTTTAAACGTAAGTTAGCCTATCGGTGCATCGGATAATTTTAACGAACCTGTATACAAGAATTGTTAACCATATTTAATTTTATTATTTAAATTTATAATATAAAATTAATTCGTGCATAGGGTAATTTACTTAGTATACAATTGTATAATAGAGTCAAAACAATTAATATTTGAGAGTAAAATTTATATAATTAGAAATTACATTAAATAAAAGTAAATTGAGATATTGATGACGTAATTTAATGAATTTATTAATAATTAAATGAGTTGAGAACGATATATATATATATATTATAATATATACGGACAAACGCGTCATACATGTAAAGATATTATCACCGTGTTTCTGAATTTTGAGTCATCTTCCAACGCGGTTTAATTCCGAGACTTTCGCTAACCCCCGGTCTACTCCTCCGGGTCTTAAGCCTAAAGCCCCTTTCATCTTCTTCTTCCTCAATTCTCATACGCACTTCCATCTATAATCTATCTCTAATAGATATATATATATACACGTTGTGTTGTGTGTATATATAAATTATAAATTATAAATATAATTTATATATACACACAGATATATAGATATATATATTTTTAAGAGCAGAAAATTCGTTTCCCAGGTATTAGTGCATTATCGTGTATTTGAGATCTTCGCCAGAGATTTTTGAATCATTTCTGAGGTATAAGGACGGAACAGTAAGGAGGCATGTTGCGATCGTGTTTTAGGCCGCTGGAGAGGTGTTTGGGCCTGCGGAGCGGCGACGGACTTCTGTGGCACATGGACTTGAAGCCTCACGCCTCCGGCGACTTCTCAATTGCCGTTGTTCAGGCGAATTCCTCCCTCGAAGACCAGAGCCAAGTCCTCACTTCTCCGTCCGCTACTTACATCGGCGTCTACGATGGCCACGGCGGTCCTGAAGCTTCGCGCTTCGTCAATCGCCACCTCTTCCCTTATCTACAGCGTGAGTTAATTGCTCGTGTTTTTTTTATTGCAATATCTCTGTGTATGAATATGTACGTGTTTGTAAACTAGTAGTTTGACAGTTTCTCCATATTACGATGATCCGTGTGTGCGGTTTTGAGCTTCTTCGGATTTTCAACTCTGCTCCTTTTTGTTAGCATAAGCTCAATCTGAATTTTGGAGTTTGAAATGTATTTTTATTTTTATTTTTTTGTCTATAGACAGTATAGAAGGTTTTTTGGTGTCCTGTTTTACTGATTTGAGTGTTCTAATTTGGTCAGAATTTGCAAGGGAGCAAGGAGGACTGTCAACGGATGTAATCAAGAAGGCTTTTCGTGCCACAGAAGAGGATTTCATTCGATTAGTTAAGACATCGTTGCCAGTAATGCCACAGATTGCTTCTGTTGGATCTTGTTGTCTTGTAGGTGCAATTTCGGATGGTGAATTGTATGTAGCTAATTTAGGAGACTCAAGAGCAGTTCTGGGGAGGAGAGCTTTTGATGGGGAGATGAAATCTGTTGTTGCAGAACGATTAACTACTGATCATAATGTTTCATGCGAGAAGGTGCGAAAGGAGGTTGAAGAACTTCATCCTGATGATTCGCCTATTGTATTCTATTGTCGAGGAGTTTGGAGAATCAAAGGCATAATTCAGGTAATCTAGCTGCAAATGTTCTTTTGACTACAATTGTATGATTTTTTTAATGCTAATTTTATTATATTTTTTGTTGATAAGTGTGGGCACTGTATAGGCTATAGTGAACATTGCTGGATAAGAGTTAAGATAACATGGGAATCTGATTCTCTAAGCAGTGCTATATGATTCATTCTGTCTGTTCTTAAACTTCTGTAGCATCATCTACTCCATGTGCATTTATGGTGTGTTCACTTATCTTAAAAAGAGAAAATGTGCTCTAGACATGTGCAGTTAGTTCTCCAATTGGGGTGTTTCTAGATTCCGAGAAACCTTCAAATTGATGGTCATTCCAAGACTTAAATAGGGACTAAGCAAGGCATAGTGGTTATCCTGATCTGGTCATAAGGATTGGCTTGTGGATTTCTTTGTTTACATAGGATCTTTCAGTGTCACCACAAGAGAGAAGGTCATTCTCGTTATCAGTAACGCTCAAATCAGTTGTGTGTTTTTCACATATTATGTTATCCTATTTGGAATATTGCCTTTCCCTTTATCTATCTGTCTTTTGAACAGCATCACTAAAGTCTATGTCCATTTTATTCTAAGAGGGTAACATCATCTTCCCCTTGGTCCACTATCACATGCTGTTGAAGTTAAAGGTAGCTAGTCATCCTTACATAGTTACATGTGACAGACATGGAGGTTTCATAAAGCAAAGTGTTGCGATTCCATTGAATCAATTTGAATGTTTAGCCTCGCATACATCTTGCCTTTCCAGAGATCATGTTGCTATAAATTGACATCAATTTCATCTAGCTTCTAAAATAAGCTTTTGTTTGTTTCTTCATGGCTAAACAAATGATTGCCTCTTAACTTGCCTTCTACTTGTTACTTATTCGTGATAGTTTTTTTGCTAATATGTATCTTTACACTTTTAGGTGTCAAGATCTATCGGTGACGTCTATCTTAAGAAACCCGAGTTTAACAGAGATCCCATCTTTCAGCAATTTGGAAACCCTGTACCTTTGAAGCATCCTGTACTAACAGCAGAACCGTCAATTGTTACCAGAAAAATTCGGCCACATGACTTATTTTTGATATTTGCTTCTGATGGCCTCTGGGAACATTTAAGCGACGAAGCAGCAGTTGATATAGTGTTCAAAAACCCAAGACCTGTAAGTTTCCATAACAATTATGTTGACATTACTTCTTTTCATCATGAAAAAGGCAAAAGTAAAAAACTTCTGTGCATTCATTCATCAGTTGAGCCACTAGCTTAATCAAAACTATCTTGAAACTATTGCCAATGGATGTATATATTGAATGCGGCGGTGAAATACTTGCAGGGAATAGCTAAGAGATTGGTGGGAGCAGCTCTTCAAGAGGCTGCTAAGAAGAGGGAGATGAGGTACAAGGACATACAGAAGATTGAAAAGGGAGTTAGGCGCCATTTCCATGATGACATTACAGTAGTTGTGATTTATCTGGATCAACATAAAAGATCTTCCCATCCTAAAGGAACGATTGACTCTGTTAGCGCCCCCATGGACATCTTCTCAGCCAACGTTACAGACAATAAAACGCTCGGGCTTTCTTGAGCATGGACAGCCTAATTAAGGGTAGCATACTGACTACATGACAAGAGTAGGCTCTCTGGTTGAAAGAACCATCTTTCCTGGAAAGACTGTGCAGGGTTGGTGTATAGATAATTATGGTTCTTGAGCATGAAAACATGGTTTTTTTGCTGTTTTGGATCTGATGTATACATTTGTTTGTTCTTTATAATACATAATATGCAAGAAGGGATCCCAAAATGACTTATTTGCTGTATTCTTTTCCCTTTTTTTGGTTGGTTTTCCATTTTCACTTGGATCATAACCTACTAGATTCTTAATCCCTAAATTAATTTCAACAATGATGACAATATTTGTTGGATAAGGACTAGACACATCCCCGCAATATGGTAAATTCCTCTCCATTTGTGTCTCAGGGCAGGAGTGAGGATGAGTCTTCATCTTCAGAGACAAAAATACCTTATCCGTAACATGTTACCCCACAATGATTGGTTCCCAAAGCGAATAGTATGATGGAGCGACCTTAATAAAACTAACAATAATAATAAAATAAGTAAATCATGTCTTATCAGTTTAGCCGATAAAAGACTTATGTAATATACGTTCATAATTACCCATAGAGGCTTGAACTCACCCCTTCCACATGGGGTGTCACTAGACTACATTGACAAACCATTTTACTTATATCTCTTATTTTTTAAATTTTGGCGATGCCTATGAAATGTTATAACGAGCTGCCCGCTGGGTAGTTTTTTTTAGAAAACCAAACGCTGCCTCCTGGTTTCGGAGAATGAGTACGAGTCTTATGGTGGCAGAGAAAATCTGGAACGATATTGAGTCAACTCGTTCAGGTCCTCGCCGCGCTTACGTTAAACTGAATCAGTTCACATTCATCTTTCTTCTTCACTCTTTGGATTTATTTACCTTTTTTTTTTTTTTTTTTGGTCTCAATTTCGTATGCACGCGGCCTGCGTTAATGGCGCTGAATTTGAACTGGAGCAGTGACGGATGACCAGCTATCGATGTCGGTACATTCTGCTGTTTTTCTCCGTTGAATTAGAAGTTTTCTGTATCCGTAACTTCTCCGTATTCTCCAGATTGCATTTTCTATTTGGAAAAAATTTCGAGCGAGCATCGCGGGTAGTTGATCAAAGAGGAGTCAAGCGAATCTGCGGTCAACCTAGTGGACGTTCCGTTTTCCAGGTCTGATCTTCTAGACCTAATCAAATTAACTTGAATAATCATGGAAAATTTCTAGAAAATGATGCCCTAATAGAGTGTTCTTCTCTCTCTCAGGTTGTTGGAGAGTCTAAGAAGAAAGAGGAGTATTTGTGCTTCCCGGAACATTATTGCGCTTGTTATTCTTTCTTCTACGACGTCGTGAACAGAGGGGAGCAACTATGTGTGAGATTTCTAGATTGATTTTTTCCTTAGATTACTTTCTTCTGAGATTCTGTGTCCATGTATTTCTCCCTTCAAAAGAGATGAAGCTTTGCTGCATTTCAGTATTATCTTATCAGCTTCTTGTCCTGCAGTGTAAGCATCAACTAGCTGCGAGACTTGCCAAGTCTTTGGGAGCTTGCATTGAAGTTATGGTGTCCGATGAAGAGCTCGCGGTGATGCTCTCCCAACTTTGATGGTTTGCACTCTCTGGATTTTGTATTTCATACTGGAAAGATGAAGTGATGTGCAACGCGTAAATGAGCTAGCTGCATTTCTATATATGTCACACTTGAATGATCACTACAGCACCTATAGATGCATGTATGAATTATAATTTGAACAGAATACGAGAATGCATATGCAGTTTGTGAGAGCACTGCTTCAGTTCTCTCAGAACATGTAGTACCATTGAATTGTAAGAAGTGAAAGCTATGGCAGCCTCATTAGCCTCTCATTCTTTCTAATTTACAAGAGTTTTAGCAAAGGAATTTACAATATGCCAAGATCCTTTGAATCCCAATAATTACTACTGCTTTGAGAAATGATGAATCAGTTTGTTTGATTAATCCACATTTGCCTTATCCAGAATCTATTGCTAAGCACAAGTAGCACTCAGATATGATGCATTCAGGAGGATCAGATGCTTGGAATATGCAAACAATTGCCTTTGCCTTAAACCAATGGAACAGCAAATGCACTCAAGGTAACCTTCTGTAACTATGTTTCAGTCATCAGCTTCCAATACCATGCTTAAATTAATAGCACTGCATGATGAATTGTATTAGTAAACTCTATTAGTTCAGGCAAAATGCAGCTTTTCCTCTTTCCTTCATAGTGCTCTTCTCTGATCTCTTAGACTCTTACTAGCTTTTTAGGCACCAGCCCCTTCTCAGTATCTCAATGGTAAATAGATCTTTCCTCTTCAATACCATACTCAATGCTTTGAATCTAAGGAAAGAATGAAACTAAAAAACACGAAACTACATAAAACGAGACCACAACTCCAACCATGTCAACAAAGATAATCGGGTGAAGATCATAGACCTGCAGCCTTGGTTTAGAGAAATCGTGGTGGGTAGCCAAGACAATTGTAGACCTGCAGCATAGGTATAGAGAAATCTGTGGTGGGTAGCCAACTAGTTAGCATAGGCATTGGCCTCCCTATGAATGTGTCTTACCAAGTAGTACCAATATGATATGAATGCTCAAGAATTTTGGTCTTGAACTAAGAATTTCCAAATAACATTGATACAGAAATCAATAGAATACAACAGAAGCAGAAGCCCATACACACACTCAGATGATATGGCTCCTCCTAGTATTATTCCCTGGCTTCCTTTCAACAGTACAACATAGGAAGCAAGTTTTCTTAACACAAAAGAATGTCACAACACAAATGTAATGATAATTTATCCAAAAACCAACCTGACTTAAACTAGGGAACAATCTTGTAAGCCTTCACCTTATCAATCCAGGAAACGAAAGCATTCTTGGAGTTTCTGAATCCCAAAAACCCATGCTCCTTGCTCTTGTTCATGGTGTCCAGAGGGCAATCTCCCCCGAGCTCCAAATCTACAAACCACCAATTCCCAACCTCCTCCAGCTTCGTCGGAGCCAAGCCTTTCTCCCTCACGATCTCGTCCCAAACTTGCCCTTTCTCCTTCATTGCCTCCTGCAGACTAAAGCTCTTCCCTTCCTCAAACTCTGCAACTTCCACTCCAAACTGCTCACCCAACACCTTCCAGAAATGCTTCCACTTGAACACATCCCCATTGCTGATGTTGAATGCTTCATTCTTGGCGTAAGGATCCACGGCTGCCCATATCTGGTGCTCCGCCACCAAATCTGCATCGGAGCAATCTGAGTAACCATCCCAGGCGGCTTTAACCCCGGGAAACCTCAATGGGACACCCTCATGTTTACATATTGTTGCATACACACACAGACTTCCGACGAGGTTCATCATGCTGAACGGAGAGAAGCCATGGATCACCCCGGGCCGGTGAACTGACCATGTCAATCCCTCCTTCTTCCCCACCTCCTCCAGCAGGATATCCTCCAGAGTGTAGTAAAAATTGGGCACTTTCAATCGAGGCAAATCTTCGCTGTAGGGCGGCTCGTGGGCGAATTTCAGATACGATTCCCAGGGACCCATGTAGTGTTTCCGGCCGGTTTGCAGGCAGATGTGAAGCAAATTGGGGCAACTGGGGATTATCGCGTTCAGCACGTTTCTCAGCATTTTACCATTGACTTCACAGTTTTCGTCTTCCCTGGTTCGATTGGTCCAGGTGTCGTAGAAAACGTGCGTGACGTCGGTGAGAACGGAGAGCTTGGATTGGGCGTCGTCGGAGTTCAAAATGTCGCACTGGATATACTCGATGGGGTGATCGGCGTTCCAGGTCGGCCTGGGGCGGCGAGCGACGCCGTAGACTTTCCATGGGCCGCCGGGGGTGTCGGCCAGAGGGAGGATCTCGGCGAGGCTGTTGCCAACGATTCCGGTGACGCCGACGATCAGAGCCACGCTCTGGTACTTGGGTGGCGCATCATCATCCTCGAATTTTTTCTGCGGAAATGACGATCAAGATCATTAGTATCAGATTTGAGTATCATCGATTCATCAAAATTGGATTAAATTTCCATCCCCGAACCCAAAGATTAAAAAATTTTAGAGAGAGAGAGAAACAGAGGATGTGCCTTGGCAGCGCCAATAGCTCCGGACCACCACCAGCTCATTTTCTAGATTTCCCGACGAGAAACTGCTCGCTGCAAATTGCAATTGGAGACTGAAGAATGAAGATGGGGTATTTGTAGAAGATTGATTAATGAGACGTGCAGAAATTGGTAGAACAAAGATGAGAGAAACGTGACTAATGGACAAATCGATCTAACTCTCATATTTATCCACTACAAGCTTTTCTTTAATTTTAAAAACTGTGATTGAACTCTCAAATTAAAATAATTTAGAATTAATGTCAATTAAAAATGTAATTAATCCCTTGCAAATTGCAATCAGTTGGAACCAAGAGAATTAAAAATTAAAATAATAAATAAATAAACAAAACTGGGGTAGGGGCAAAGGGGACTAGGGGAGGACAAAAGTGCAAGGCTGTATTAGATTTAATAGGCAAAAAAATGATGCCAGGAAATAACTAGTTTTAGGTGGGGTGATCAAATGACGCAGCGTACAGCTATAATGATCATGTTCTAGGTTTGAACAGAAGGATCAAAATGACTATATGCAATGATTACATGATTAATATGTTGTTAGTGATTCTTCAAGTTCATCGAATAAGACACTAACACATTCATGTGACCACTAACACATTCATGTGAATTGTGATGTTAGTGATTCTTCACGTTCATTGAATAAAATGCTAATGACACACTAATGTGTTATTAGTGATTCTTCATGCTCACAAAACAAGCTAATGGTACATAATGTGTTATTAGTGGTTCCTTCACGCTCATGGAATAAAATGCTAATGGATGACACGTTTATGTGATTCTTAGCGCTCATTAAACATTAATGTACTATTAGTAATTCTTTGCGCTTATTGAACAAGACACCAATGGCATGTTAATGTGCTGTTAATGATTCTTCACACTCATGGAGCAATACATTGATGACACATTAATTTGCTATTAGTGATTACTCACATTAATGGAACAAGATGTTAATGACACATTAATATGTTGGCTGGCGATTCTTCCCGTTTATTGAACAAGACATTAATGACATGTTAGAGATTGCAATGCCATGGGTTTGTAGTTGCAGCATAAGATGGACAAGTGGGTAAAGCATCGTACATTAACTTTTGCCTGAACATTTTTCATAAAATACTAAGCAGAGGCATCTCAAGTAACATAATTTAGTCATAACTGACTACATTGTAGCATCAATCTTAAAAGTTACTCCGTAAGATATAGCTAAGCTCCTCCATATAACAATAATTATCTTCATACCAAAGATGCTTTTAATCTAGACTAGGCAGAATCCCATAGACTCCATTTACAAAAGAAATAAACAAAAAAAGAAGCCATTCTTTCTCAATAGCGAATCACTTAAGAAAGTGAGGAGAAATCAAGCCAGCAATCTCAAGGAACCCAATACGATCCTTTCCAGCAAAAATTTTCTTCAGCTTCTCATCGCACACTATGACCTTTTTGTTTGCAGGATCCTGCAATAGAAAAGAAAAGGTCAAATGACTCAAGTTTCTTTTTCACAATCCATTTTATAACCCCAGATGTAAACTATGATCTTGTTCAAGAAACAAAATTTAAGGCAAAATCTGGACTGTACAAAGTGGATAGGTCATAGGTTTCATTGTTCATCAAAAATAAATCTTAGGGAAGGGTGGGGTGAGCTTAGTTGCAGCATAAAAAGCAGTGATTCTTTTCTCATGTACCTAATTGTTATCATATATTCAAGCAACAGAAATGATACCACAACATACAAAGGTGGCCATGTTTATTATAGATTTGATTTACAATTCTTGCATTTGGGAAAAATCCAAGCCTAAAGTCAAAGATGCAAATAACCTCCTTTCATTCCAAGGTCTAATGACAATAGACAAACTCCTATATTTATAATTCATTTCAATATCCAATAAACTAGCAAACAATAGATTAACAGCATTTAATATCTTCAGAAAATTAATTATTCCTATAGCAAATGTTAGAATTAACAAACAGTCTTGCAAAACAGATTAATAGGCACTATTACTGCTAATGACCTAATTTGGTAAAGCTCATAAACATGTTCTGTTTATGATTATGGATATGGATGGTGTACAATCCATAATCAAGTCCATGTTATGGATTACTACTTACTAGCTTAAATAAACTAACAAGCAAATATATAATGTTGCGTTAAGCTCAATCAGTCCCAATAGTAAAAGAACACAAGGACTGGAGAATAAAATGCTTCAGAGTTCATACACATACCTGAAGGTTATTCTCTTTGATGTACGCCCAAATCTCCTTAAGCACTTGAGTGCGAGGAATCTCAGAGACGCCGCCGAGGAAAGCCTGCATTTCCGGCGAGACTCGGCGCGGTTTCATGATTCCACGGCCAGCTTGCTTCTTCGTCTCCGTAGCTTGCTCGGAAGAGGCAACAACCGTCAACATTCGCACAGTGCGCCGGTTACCAAAAGTAGCAGAAAACGACGGCGCCGACGGCTTAGCAAAAGACTGTTTTCCGCCGGCGACGAAGCCGGGGAACAGGTGCAAAGACAACGCCATTTCTCTGATAAAACCTTTGGATTTGGAAATTACAGCGACAATAGAGAAGCAGAAGAGCGGCAACAGATAAGAGTGGGAGAAAGGGTTTTTTGTGTCCGTGTAGAAAAGGTTTAATCCGCCTCTAGCTCTAGGCTCCAGAGTTTAAGCCAAATTCTTTATTGACCATATTGCCCTTTATCCTCTTCCGTCTCCCGCCGCTATTCCGTATAAATTGGGTCAATTGGCTTAAATGGACCGTGTCTTATCGGCCCAGTTCTTGTAAAGGATTCTCTTTTACAATAACTACATAAATCATAGTCTATACTCTATATTACAAAGTGAATCATTGATAAATGTCTATTTTTAATATACTAAAATTTACTTTTTAATGTACAAAATATTCACTTTTAGATATTATATTAAAAATAATGAACATATATGTTAGTGGTTCTCTTTGGTTTATATGAAATTTCAAAGGTAAAACAATTTAGATTGTCAATAGTTCACCCACTCAAATTAAGAGCGTCAATAGCAGCTTCCATGAAAATTTAAATTTAAAAATTTGTGGTTAATAAGTCAAATGTCTAATCAATTTTGTTAGAATTATCCCTAAATCTGCCCAATTAGTCAATACTCTTACCTATAGGCTATAGATTAATAGCTTGTTTATCAACTATGGTAAAATAAAAATAAAAAATTTCCAGCCTAGCGAGTTGATATTGTTAAGGTGAATGCGTAAATAGAGGGGCGGGCACACATTGTGGTGTATGACAAAGGGAGTGAATGCTTTAAATGGAGGGGCAATTGAATGATACGGAGTATAATTTAACAACCTTGGTATTCACACCAATATGGTACACCGTATTGCCTTGCATTTCCTGCTCTGTGTTTTTTTACGTCCCAGGTAATTACCTTAATTCTAACTAATTACTATTTAATCTCCATCAAGGAAAGATTGTCAATGCTCGTAATTGAATTCATTAAAAAAAATTAAATTAAAAACGTTAAAAATTTTTTGAGGAATTCCTATTTTAATCATAATTGATCAGGTTTGGTTACAGTGAGTCTTCCACCGTCTTAAATGCTCCCAAGTCCCACCATCGCCCGCCCCCCCCCCCCCCCCCCCCCCCCCCCCCCC